>NC_085845.1:3598023-3600523 GCF_035594765.1 Anolis carolinensis | reverse complement strand
CGCTCAGTCCCCGACGTCGATCTCTTCCTCCTCCTCCTCCTCCTCCTCTTCTTCCTCGTCTTCCTCCTCCTCCTCCTCCTCCTCGTCCTCCCCGTCGGAGAGCGCGTCCTGGGGGTGGGGGTCCGTGCCCCTCCCGGGCGCCTTGCCCCCCTTGGGCCCCCCCTGGGCGTGGGCGTGGGCGGGGGTCTCGTCGGGGAGGCGGGCCAGGCGCTGGAGGGCGTCGGCGGGCAGCTTCTTGAGCGACTCCACGTCGGCCTTCATCTCCTCGAGGTCGCGCTTGAGCTTGGCGCGCCGGTTCTGGAACCAGGTGATGACCTGGGCGTTGCTGAGGCCCAGCTGGGCGGCCAGGTGGTCGCGGTCCGCCGGGGACAGGTACTTCTGGAAGACGAAGCGCTTCTCCAGCTCGAAGATCTGCTGGTTGGTGAAGGCCGTGCGGGACTTGCGGCGCTTCTTGGCCGCCGGGCGGGGCACCAGGGCAGAGAGGGGGTCGCGCCCTGCAGGAGGGGAGGGGAGGGGAGGGGAGGGGGGAGGGAAAGGGACGGAGGGAGGGAGAGAGGAAGGAAGGGAGGGAAGGAGGGAGGGAGGGAAGGAAGAAGGAAGGGAGGGAGGAAGGAAGGGAGGGAGGGAAGGAAGGAGGATGGGAGGGAGGGAAAGGGAGGGAGGGAGGGACGGAGGGAGGGAGGGAGAAAAGGAGAGAGGGAAGGAAGGAGGGAGGGAAGAGAAAGGAAGGAAGAGAGGAAGGGAAAGAAGAAGGGAAGGGAGAGAGGGAGGGGAGGGAAAGGAAGGGAAGGGAGAGAGGAAGGAAGGGAGAGAGGGAGGGAAAGAAAGAAAGGGAGGGAGCGAAGGAAGGGAAAGAAGAAGGGAAGGGAGAGAGGGACGGAGGGAGGGAAAGAAGAAGGGAAGGGGAGAGAGGGAGGGAGGGAGAAAAGGAGGGAGGAAGGAAGGGAGGGAATGATGAAGGAAGGGAGAGAGGAATGAAGGGGGAGGGAGAGGAAGGAGCGAAGGAAGGAAGGAAAAGGGAGGGAAGGAGTGAGAGAGGAAAAGGAAGGGAGAGAGGAAGGAAGGGAGGGAGCGAAGGAAGGGAAGGAGGATGGAAGGGAGGGAAAGGAATGGAGGGAGGGAGGGAGAGAGGGAGGTGCGGAAAGAAGAAGAGAAGGGAAGGAAGGAAGGAAGGAAAGGAAGGAGGGGAAGGGAAGGGAGGCAGGAAGGGAAAGGAAGGAAGGGAGAGAGGGAGGGAGGGAAGGAGGGAGGGAGAGAGGGAGGAAGGAAAGGAAAAGGAAGAAAGGGAGGGAGGAATGGACAGAAGGAAAGGAGGGAGGGAGGGAGGGAGGGAAAGAGGAAGGAAAGGAGGGAGAAAAGGAGAGAGGGAAGGAGGGAGGGAGGGAAGGGAAAGGAAGAAAGGAAGGAAGGAAGGAAGGAAGGAAGGAAGGAAGGAAGGAAGGAAGGAAGGAAGGAAGGAGGGAAGGGAGAGAGGGAGAGAGCAATGGAGGGAGGGAGGGAGGGAGGTGCGGAAAGGAAGGGAAGGGAAGGGAGAGAGGGAGGGAGGAAGGAAGGAAGGAAGGAGAGAAGGAAAGGAGGAAGGGGAAGGGAGGCAGGAAGGGAAAGGAAGGAAGGGAGAGAGGGATGGAGAGAGGAAGGGAGGAATGAAGGGGAAAGGAAGGGAAGGGAACCAGGGAGAGAGGAAGGGAGGGAGGGAGGAAAGGGAGAGAGGAAAGACCAGGGTGAGGGTTATTGCATCATCATCATCATCATCATCATTTGCATCCCACTCTTCTCTCTAGACCAGGCCTGGGCCAACTTCGGACCTCCCTCCAGGTGTTTTGGATTTCAACTCTGGTAGGCTGTCAAGAATTATGTTAGTTGAAGTCCAAAACACCTGGAGGGCCAAAGTTTGCCCAGGCCTGAATTTTTTTATCTATTGAGGGTTAGGAGTTGGGGGACCTGAAGTCCAAAACACCTGGAGAGAAGGCCAAAGTAGGCCCAGGCCTGGTCTAGAGGGAGAGACTGAAAACATAACAGCTACAAACATAACCCCATAATATTTTCCCGCCCATCACTTCCCCTATCCGCTAAAGCTAACAATACACTATTATTAGATTTAGGTTTAGGTTTAGGCTTAGATTTAGGTATAGTTTTAGTTTAAGCCTTTTAGCCTTCTAGCCTTTTAGGCTTAGGTTTAGGTTTAGTCTTAGGCTTAGCCTTTTAGCCTTTTAAGTTTAGGCTTAGGCTTATGCTTAGGTTTAGCTCAGTGGTTCCCAAACTTATTTGGCCTACCACCCCCTTTGCAGAAAAAATATTACCCAGTGCCCCCTGGGAATTAATTTTTAAAATTTTAATATTTATTTATTTATTTCCTACCGGCTGTTAGGAATTGTGGGAGTTGAAGTCCAAAACACCTGGAAGGAAGGCCCAAGTTGGCCCACGCCTGGTGTAAATGCTGCCTCAGTAATAGCAGAGTAAACTATTTATTATTATTATCATGCTTATTATTAGGTTTATT
>NC_085845.1:3528023-3593023 GCF_035594765.1 Anolis carolinensis | reverse complement strand
AGGTCTGTTGGAAACTAGGCAAGTGGGGTTTATACAGCAGAGTCTCACTTATCCAACATAAACGGGCCGGCAGAACGTTGGATAAGTGAATATGTTGGATAATAAGGAGAGATTAAGGAGAAGCCTATTAAACATCAAATTAGGTTATGATTTTACAAATTAAGCACCAAAACATCATGTTAGACAACAAATCTGACAGAAAAAGTAGTTCAATACACAGTAATTCTATGTAGTAATTACTGTATTTACAAATTTAGCACCAAAATATCACGATGTTTTGAAAACATTGACTACAAAAATGCGTTGGATAATCCAGAATGTTGGATAAGTGAGACTCTACTGTATATCTGACATGTCCAGGGTCAGTGAAAGAACTCTTGTCTATTTGAGGCAAGTTGAATGTTGCAATTAGCCAGCTTGATTAGGAAGCAGCCAGGCTTTGAAGCTACAAGGCCATTAAATGCTAATCAAGGTGGTCAATGGCAACATTCACGCGTCTGGCGGAGGAATACAGCATTACTAAAACATAAACAAACACGTGTTTCTGGGCCTCTTCGACCTGCTGATTCCAAACTGGCACCAGTTTTCCTCCCATCAATTCTAGTTCTAGAGATAACAGAAGGTATGCCGGGCTGCGGCGCAGGCTGTTGAGCAACCAGCTGCAGCCAGCTGCAATGAATCACTCTGACCAGGAGGTCATGAGTTCGAGGCCAGCTCGGAGCCCCGTATTTGTCTTGTCTTTGTTCTATGTTAAGGCATTGAATGTTTGCCTTATATGTGTAATGTGATCCGCCCTGAGTCCCCTTCGGGGTGAGAAAGAAGGGCGGAATATAAATACTGTAAATAAATAATAAATAAATATGCCCTCGCCCATAGAAAACCACGATAATCTATATCTATAAAAGGGTAATGAAATTTCGGCCTAGGACAAAACAACAAAACTACACATCCCAGAAACACTAAACTTGGCAGCACAACCCCTCATCCATGCCTCTACCTTCATAAAACAAAAAGCTCCAGCTACTCCAGAAAACGGCCAGGCTTTGAGACTGCAAGGCTGTTCACTGCTATTCCATAAGGATTCCCATAAGTCACAGCAACGCGTGGCCGGGCAAAGCTAGTTCTATATAAGAAAGGAGAGCTAATGCAGTCTAGCCCATGCAGTTTCTCTCAAGCAGCCCCAAAACAATCCTAGGAACAGGTATACAATCCAAGTCTTCTTCTTTTTTTGGGCTGTATAGTAGTAGTAGTAGTAGTAGTAGTAGTAGTAGTAATAATAATAATAATAATAATAATAATAATAATAATAATAATAAATGCCCAATTATCCTAAGCCTCAACAGTGCGGATCCAGTCAGAATCCTCCTCGGGGCCTTTTCCAGACGGGAGATTGAAAAAGAGTGGCTTGAGAAGATTGTGTTCTCAGTTTCGCTTTGAGGTTTTGATGTGACAGGATTTTGGGGAGTCTTTTCTTGGGTCGGAAGGAAGGGACAGCTACAGTAGAGTCTCACTTATCCAACATAAACGGGCCAGCAGAATGTTGGATAAGTGAATATGTTGGATAATAAGGAGGCATTAAAGAAAAGCCTATTAAACATCAAATTAGGTTATGATTTTACAAATTAAGCACCAAAACATCATGTTAGACAACAAATTTGACAGAAAAAGTAGTTCAATAGGCAGTAATGCTATGTAGTAATTACTGTATTTATGAATTTAGCACCAAAATATCACGATATATTGAAAACATTGACTACAAAAATGCGTTGGATAATCCACAACGTTGGATAAGCGAGTGTTGGATAAGCGAGACTCTACTGTAAATGGATAGACAGACAGACAGAAAGAGGAAGGAAGGAAGGAAGGAAGGAAGGAAGAGAAAGAAGGAAGGAAGGAAGGAAGGAAGGAAGGAAGGAAGGAAGGAAGGAAGAGAAAGAAAGAAGGAAGGAAGGAAGGAAGGAAGGAAGGAAGGAAGGAAGGAAGGAAGGAAGGAAGGAAAGAAGGAAAGGAAGGAAAAGAAAGAAAGGAAGGAAGGAAGGAAGGAAGGAAGGAAGGAAGGAAAGAAGGAAGGAAGAGAAAGAAAGAAGGAAGGAAGAGAAGGAAGGAAGAGAAGGAAGGAAGGAAGGAAGGAAGGAAGGAAGGAAGGAAGGAAGGAAGGAAGGAAGGAAGAGAAAGAAAGAAGGAAGGAAGGAAGAGAAAGGAAGGAAGGAAAGAAGGAGGGAGGGAGGAGAAAGAAAGAAGGAAGGAAGGAAGAGAAAGGAAGGAAGGAAGGAAGGAAGGAAGGAAGGAAGGAAGGAAGGAAGGAAGGAAGGAAAGGAAGGAAGGAAGGAAGGAAAGAAGGAAAGGAAGGAAGGAAGGAAGGAAGGAAGGAAGGAAGGAAGGAAAGAAGGAAAGGAAGGAAAAGAAAGAAGGAAGGAAGAGAAGGAAGGAAGGAAGGAAGGAAGGAAGGAAGGAAGGAAGGAAGGAAGGAAGGAAGGAAGAGAAAGAAAGAAGGAAGGAAGGAAGAGAAAGGAAGGAAGGAAAGAAGGAGGGAGGGAGGAGAAAGAAAGAAGGAAGGAAGGAAGAGAAAGGAAGGAAGGAAGGAAGGAAGGAAGGAAGGAAGGAAGGAAGGAAGGAAGGAAGAAGGAAAGGAAGGAAGGAAGGAAGGAAGGAAGGAAGGAAGGAAGGAAGGAAGGAAGGAAAGAAGGAAAGGAAGGAAGGAAGGAAGGAAGGAAGGAAGGAAGGAAGGAAGGAAGGAAGGAAAGGAAGGAAGGAAGGGAAAGAAGGAAGGAAGGAAGGAAGAGAAAGGAAGGAAGGAAAGAAGGAGGGAGGGAGGAGAAAGAAAGAAGGAAGGAAGGAAGAGAAAGGAAGGAAGGAAGGAAGGAAGGAAGGAAGGAAGGAAGGAAGGGACAGATAAATGGATAGACAGACAGACAGAAAGAGGAAGGAAGGAAGGAAGGAAGGAAGGAAGGAAGGAAGGAAGAAAGAAGGAAAGGAAGGAAGGAAGGAAGGAAGGAAGGAAGAGAAAGAAAGAAGGAAAGAAGGAAGGAAGGAAGGATGGAAGGAAGGAAGAGAAAGAAAGAAGGAAGGAAGGAAGGAAGGAAGGAAGAGAAAGAAAGAAGGAAGGAAGGAAGGATGGAAGGAAGGAAGAGAAAGAAAGAAGGAAGGAAGGCAGGAAGAGAAAGAAAGAAGGAAGGAAGGAAGAGAAAGGAAGGAAGGAAAGAAGGAGGGAGGGAGGAGAAAGAAAGAAGGAAGGAAGGAAGAGAAAGGAAGGAAGGAAGGAAGGAAGGAAGGAAGGAAGGAAGGAAGGAAGGAAGGAAGGAAGGGACAGATAAATGGATAGACAGACAGACAGAAAGAGGAAGGAAGGAAGAGAAAGAAGGAAGGAAGGAAGGAAGGAAGGAAGAAAGGAAGAGAAAGAAGGAAGGAAGGAAGGAAGGAAGGAAGGAAGGAAGGAAGGAAGGAAGGAAGGAAGGAAGGAAGAGAAGAAGAAGGAAGGAAGGAAGGAAGGAAGAGAAAGAAGGAAGGAAGAGAAAGAAGGAAGGAAGGAAGGAAGGAAGAGAAAGAAGGAAGGAAGAGAAAGAAGGAAGGAAGGAAGGAAGGAAGGAAGAAAGAAAGAAAGAAAGAAGAGAAAGGAAGGAAGGAAGGAAGGAAGGAAGGAAGGAAGGAAGAAAGAAAGAAAGAAAGAAAGAAAGAAAGAAAGAAAGAAAGAAAGAAAGAAAGGAAGGAAGGAAAAGAAAGAAAGAAAGAAAGAAAGAAAGAAAGAAAGAAAGAAAGAAAGAAAGAAAGAAAGAAAGGGAAGGGAAGGGAAGGGAAGGGAAGGGAAGGGAAGGGAAGGGAAGGGAAGGGAAGAAAAGAAAAGAAAAGAAAAGAAAAGAAAAGAAAAGAAAAGAAAAGAAAAGAAAAGAAAAGAAAAGAAAAGAAAAGAAAAGAAAAGAAAAGAAAAGAAAAGAAGAGGCGGGCTGGGGTTTTTCCCGGTAACGACGGCGATAAGGATGGTAATGATGAAGATGAAGTGCCTTCGGGTCAAGAGGCGATTGAAAACTGGGGATCCTAGAATCATAGAATAGTAAAGTTGGAAGAGACCTGGTGGGCCATCCAGTGCAACCCTTTTCTGCCAAGAAGCAGGAGAACCGCATTCGAAGCACCCCCGACAGATGGCCATCCAGCCTCTGTTTCAAAACCTCCAAAGAAGGAGCCTCCGCCGGACTCCCCCTGGGACAGAGAGTGACCCCTTTCAGCCTCGTCCCTCCAGGTGTTTTGGACTCCAACTCCCACCATTCCTGACAGCCTCAGGCCCTTTCCTTTCTCCCCTCAGCCGTATTATTTTGGAATGGTAATAATAATATCACTAGCAGCAGTATTAGTAATCACAGTAATAAAGGTAGCAGTATCTGCAATAGTAACGGTAGTAATAATAGTGGCAATCGTAGTAATTGTAGTCCAACTTGTAAGAGTTTATCATGCGGTAATAATAATAATAATAATAATAATAATAATAATAATAATAATAATAATAATAATAAATAAAACTTTATTTATATACCGCCCTATCTCCCGGATGGGACTCAGGGCGGTTTACAGTCATAAAAGCAACACAAACATTACATAACAACATAATACACATTATTAAACAAAGTAAAATAATACAATTATAACAATAAATCACACTTATGTGATGTGTGTGATGTGTTATATTATTTTTATTTAATGTTCAACTTTCTGTTATTTTTATGGTTAGTTTATTATCTTATATGGAGACTGTTGTGACTGGTTGTTTGTTTGTTTTCGGTGTTGAATGTTTGCCCCTTTGCCCCTTTCGGATTATACATAAATACATTATTATTATTATTATTATTATTATTATTGTTATATTGACACAAAGACACAGCAAACGAGATATATATGCTGGATTTCGTATCACAGAATCACAAGACGAACATTTCCCAAGGGTTTAGGAATGCAGATTATTATTATTATTATTATTATTATTATTATTATTATTATTATTATTATTATTATTGGGTTATTGTACGTTTTTGCGGGCTGTATGGCCATGTCCCAGAAGCATTCTCTCCTGACGTTTCGCCCACATGTACGGCAGGCATCCTCACAACCTCTGAGGATGCCTGCTATAGATGTGGGCGAAACGTCAGGAGAGAATGCTTCTGGGACATGGCCATACAGCCCGGAAAACGTACAACAATCCTGTGATCCCGGCCATGAAAGCCTTCGATAATACATTATTGTTGTTGTTTTTGTTGTTGTTGTAATAGTAGTAACAGTAGACATAATAGTAGCAGTAGTAATGGATACAGTAATAGTAATAGATCCCTGTCAAGCTGCTTAACTGCATGTTTGTTCCTTTTGTTTTGAACCCACAACCTCTGAGGATGCCTGCCATAGATGTGGGCGAAACGTCAGGAGAGAATGCTTCTGGGACATGGCCATACAGCCCGGAAAACGTACAACAATCCTGTGATCCCGGCCATGAAAGCCTTCGATAATACATTATTGTTGTTGTTTTTGTTGTTGTTGTAATAGTAGTAACAGTAGACATAGTAATAGCAGTAGTAATGGATACAGTAATAGTAATAGATCCCTGTCAAGCTGCTGAACTGCATGTTTGTTCCTTTTGTTTTGAACCCACAACCTCTGAGGATGCCTGCCATAGATGTGGGCGAAACGTCAGGAGAGAATGCTTCTGGGACATGGCCAGACAGCCCGGAAAACGTACAACAACCCTGTGATCCCGGCCATGAAAGCCTTCGATAATACATTATTGTTGTTGTTTTTGTTGTTGTTGTAATAGTAGTAACAGTAGACATAGTAATAGCAGTAGTAATGGATACAGTAATAGTAATAGATCCCTGTCAAGCTGCTTAACTGCATGTTTGTTCCTTTTGTTTTGAACCCACAACCTCTGAGGATGCCTGCCATAGATGTGGGCGAAACGTCAGGAGAGAATGCTTCTGGGACATGGCCAGACAGCCCGGAAAACGTACAACAACCCTGTGATCCCGGCCATGAAAGCCTTCGATAATACATTATTGTTGTTGTTTTTGTTGTTGTTGTAATAGTAGTAACAGTAGACATAGTAATAGCAGTAGTAATGGATACAGTAATAGTAATAGATCCCTGTCAAGCTGCTTAACTGCATGTTTGTTCCTTTTGTTTTGAACCCACCACTGAAAAAAGATACCGAATACAAACTGTTGAAAGGGGTGTAGAGTGTTTTTTCACGTGAATGTAAAATTCTAAGTATCTGTACCAGATGTATAACTGTTTGTATGTGGATATGGATACACGCGCTTGTTAATTTAATGCAACATTCACCGACAAATTCGCCCGAGGAAGACCTAGAGTCGAAACCGGTTGTGGCATGCATACTCCGCGGTGCAACATTGGTTTGAGAAGCTACAAGTTTATACATGGAACATACATTGTTCGAGTTAGAAGTGATCCGAATGCACAGAGCAGTACCATTGCCCAGGGGTCCCCAAACTTTTTAAGCAGAGGGCCGGTCCACAATCCTTCAGACTGTGGAGGGGCCGAATTATCATTTGAAAAAAAAATACAAACAAATTCCTATACATACTGCACATGTCTTATTTGTAGTGCAACAACAACAACAACAACAACAACAACAACAACGAAAGAACAATACCATATTTAAAAATGAAAACAATTTTAACCAACATAAACCTATTAGGATTTCAATGGAAAGTGTGGGTCTGCTACTGGCCAATGAGATAGTCAAGTTAATTAGGATTGTTGTTGTTGTTGTTGTTGTGTGCCTTCAAGTCATGTCAGACCTTGGCCGAGCCTAAGTCTAAAATTATTTATTTACTGCATTTATTTACTACATTTATATCCCACCCTTCTCATCCCGAAGGGGACTCAGAGCAGCTGTATGTACATACAATTTATTATATTATTAGCATAACACAATATTAGCATTATATATTACTATATTGAACTATACCACTATACTATTATATAATATGTAATATATAACATATAATTAATATTATTATATGGTATTAGTATTATATTGTATAACATAAGATTATTATCAATATTATATGTATATACAATATATTATATTACTAAAACTGATATAAAAATATATTATAAAACTGAGGGCGGGGGCCAGGTAAATGACCTTGGAGGGCCGCATCCGGCCCCCGGGCCTTAGTTTGGGGACCCCTGCCATTGCCATTGTCAGCTCTGTACCAATTGTATTTCATTTAATACTGTTAATACTGATCTATACTGGATATCAAGTTGGCGTGTCCTTGGCGCTTTATATCTTTGTGTTTGTGGGAAAATATTGATTTAATTGCACTGAATGCCTAGTCTGGCCATTAGAACCTCTTTCCAAACTAGAAGGCTCTGAGTTGTCGAAGGAAGGCTTTTTCATGTCCGGAATCACAAGGTTGTTGCGTGTTTCCCGGGCTGTCTGGCCATGTTCCAGAAGCATTCTCTCCTGACGTTTCGCCCACATCTGTGGCAGGCATCCTCAGAGGTTTTGAGGTCTGATGGAAACTAGGCAAGTGAGGTTTGTCTATCTGTGGTGGGAAAAAGAACTCTTCTCTGTTGGAGGCCAGTGCGAATGTTGCAACTGATCACCTTGATTAGCATTGAATAGCCTTTCAGCTTCAAAGTCTGGCTGCTTCCTGCCTGGGGGAATCCTTTGTTGGGAGGTGTCAGCAGTCCCTGATCGTTTCTTGTCTGGAATTCCCCTGGTTTTGAGAGAATGCTTCTGGAACATGGCCATACAGCCCGGAAAACTCACAGCAACCCTAGAAGACTCTGTCCCCAAAATAGTGGTTCCCAACCTTTATTCCTACTATACACAGATTTTTATCCTTTGCCCCAACTCTGAATATATCTGGTACATTACGAATTTAGCACTGAATATTATAATGCAATACAATATAATAATAATACACTATTATAATTGTATATTTATATTACATGTATAATAATAATACAATATAATAATATCCATTATATATTATATATTACACGTAATATTACTAATAATATTGCAATATAGTGGTATAGCACAGTATAGTAATATATAATGCTTATATTGTGCTATGCTAATAATATAATATATTGTATGTACATATGGCTTGTAAGCCACCCTGAGTCCCCTTAAATAAATAAATAAACAAACAAACGATAAACAACCTAAAAGTACATTCCAAAATTACATACAATATTAAAACATCGAACATCATAATCCAATAACCCAACAACTGCCCAGTGTGCTATACCACTATACTGCAATATTATTAGTAATATTACATGTAATATATAATATATAATGAATAGTATTATATTGTATTATTATTATACATGTAATATAAATATACAATTATAATAGTGTATTATTATTGTATTGCATTGCATTATAATATTTTAACAATATAGACATATAAATATATTATATTACAGTATAATTTCACTTATCCAAGCTTCACTTATCCAAGGTTTTGTATTATCCAACGCAGTCTGCCTTTTAGTAGTCATTGTTTTTGTAGTAAATGTTGCCATGTTTTGGTGCTAAATTCGTAAATACAGTAATTACTGCATAACATTACTGCTTTTTCTGTCAATTTCTTGTTTGGTGCTTAATTTGTAAAATCATAATGTCATTTTATGTTTAATAGGCTTTTTTCCCCCTTAATCCCTCCTTATTATCCATGATTTTCGCTTATCCAAGGTTCTGCCGGGTCCGTTTATCTCGGATAAGTGAGACTCTACTGTATTAGAATAGCATAATATGCCAACCTAGCAATTAGAAAACATGCCAATGTGAGTAGATCAATAGGTACGGCTCCAGCGGGAAAGTAACGGCGCTCCATGCAGTCATGCCAGTGGCCACATGACCTTGGAGGTGTCTACGGACAACGCCGGCTCTTCGGCTTAGAAATAGAGATGAGCACCAACCCCCAGAGTCGGACACAACAGGGGAAATCTTTACCTTTACTAGAACTCAGTGACAGACCAGTTATTAGACTCGAAATGCGCCAATTGTGTATTTATATGTATATATTTTTTCTCAATGTTTAATGTACAGTAGAGTCTCAGTTATCCAACATAAACGGGATAAGCGAATATGTTGGATAATAAGGAGAGATTAAGGAAAAGCCTATTAAACATCAAATTAGGTTATGATTTTACAAATTAAGCACCAGAACGTCATGTTATACCACAAATTTGACAGAAAAATTAGTTCAATACACAGTAACGGTATGTAGTAATTACCGTATTTACGAATTTAGCAGCAAAATATCATGATATATTGAAAACATTGACTACAAAAATGCTTTGGATAATCCAGAACGTTGGATAAGTGAGACTCTACTGTATTTAATTTTAACTGATCGAATGGTCTGTAATATTTTTTATATTGTGTTTTATTGTCAGCCGCCCTGAGTCTATGGGTGAGAAGGGCGGGATATAAGTATTGTAATAAATAAGTAATAAATAAATTATTGGGTTGTTGTATGTTTTCCGGGCTGTCTGGCCATGTTCTAGAAGTATTCGCTCCTGACGTTTCGCCCACATCTATGGCAGGCATCCGCAGAGGTTGTGAGGTATGGAGAAACTAAGCAAGGAAGGTTTATATATATATCTGTGGAAAGTCCAAGATGAGGGAAGAACTCCTGTCAGTTGGAGGTCCGCGTGAATGTTGGAGTTAATCTGGACTTCCCACAGATATATATATATATAAACCTTCCTTGCTTAGTTTCTCCATATACCTCACAACCTCTGGGGATGCCTGCCATAGATGTGGGAGAAACGTCAGGAGAGAATGCTTCTGGAACATGGCCAGACAGCCCGGAAAACATGCAACAACCCTGTGATCCCGGCCATGAAAGCCTTCGACAACAAATAAATTATTATTATATGATTTCCATAAGTTATTATAGTAATAATATAATGTTATTATATATTATTAATAATATTATTATAGTAATAATATAGTACAGGCCTGGGCAAACTTCGGCCCTCCCTCCAGGTGTCTTGGACTTCAACTCTGACCATTCCTAACACCCGGAATGTGAGGAAAAGACCCCCATCCTGCACTGGCGATGGCTCAAGACCTTTCCCGGCTTCATGAAGACCCCCCCCCCCAATTCAAAGACCCCTATCCTGCACTGGCCGGGGCTCAAGACCTTGCAGTGTATTCCCAGCTCTTTCCCGGCTTCGTGAAGACCCTCCCCCCAATTCAAAGACCCCTGTCCTGCACTGGCGATGGCTCAAGACCTTTCCCGGCTTCGTGAAGACCCTCCCCCCAATTCAAAGACCCCTGTCCTGCACTGGCGATGGCTCAAGACCTTTCCCGGCTTCGTGAAGACCCTCCCCCCAATTCAAAGACCCCTGTCCTGCACTGGCGATGGCTCAAGACCTTTCCCGGCTTCATGAAGACCCCCCCCCCCAATTCAAAGACCCCTATCCTGCACTGGCCGGGGCTCAAGACCTTGCAGTGTATTCCCAGCTCTTTCCCGGCTTCGTGAAGACCCTCCCTCCAATTCAAAGACCCCCATCCTGCACTGGCGATGGCTCAAGACCTTTCCCGGCTTCATGAAGACCCCCCCCCCAATTCAAAGACCCCTATCCTGCACTGGCCGGGGCTCAAGACCTTGCAGTATATTCCCAGCTCTTTCCCGGCTTCGTGAAGACCCCCTCCTCAATTCAAAGACTCCTATCCTGCACTGGCGATGGCTCAAGACCTTTCCCGGCTTCGTGAAGACCCTCACCCCAATTCGAAGACCCCCATCCTGTACTGGCGATGGCTCAAGACCTTGCAGCCCTTTCCCGGCTTCGTGAAGACCCCCTCCTCAATTCAAAGACCCCCATCCTGTACTGGCGATGGCTCAAGACCTTGCAGCCCTTTCCCGGCTTCGTGAAGACCCCCTCCTCAATTCAAAGACCCCCATCCTGTACTGGCGATGGCTCAAGACCTTTCCCGGCTTCGTGAAGACCCCCTCCTGAATTCAAAGACCCCCATCCTGTACTGGCGATGGTTCAAGACCTTGCAGCCCTTTCCCGGCTTCGTGAAGACCCCCTCCTCAATTCGAAGACCCCCATCCTGCACTGGCGATGGCTCAAGACCTTTCCCGGCTTCGTGAAGACCCTCACCCCAATTCAAAGACCCCCATCCTGTACTGGCGATGGCTCAAGACCCTGCAGCGTAGCCCCAGCCCTTTCCCGGCTTCGTGAAGCCCCCCCCCCCCCCGCCCCCCAATTCCGCTGCCGCTCACCGTTGCTGGCGGCCTGGAGGAGGGGGCTTCCCTCGAGGGCGCGGAAGGTCTTGCTGGCGAGCTGCTCGAGGGCGCAGAGGGGCGAGGCGGGCCCGGGGCTGCGCGGGGAGGGGGCGGGCGAGGGACCCCCGCTCCGGGCCCCTCTTTCTCCCCGTTCTCCGCCGGGGGTCTTGCCCAGGATGTCGGCGATGCTGAAGGGCGTGAGGGGCTTCCCGGAGGCGGCGGGGGCGGGGGCGGGGGGCGGGAAGCGCGGCCCCTGGCCCTGGGGGGCTCTGGGCGCCCAGGCGGGGTCCGTGGCCGAGCTCATCGCAGACCCCGCCGCCCGCCCGCCCCGGCCAGGAGACCCCAAGGCGGGCGGCGGCGGAGGAAGAAGAGAGAGAGAGAGAGAGAGACTTCTCTGCGAAGGAGACCGAGGGGGAGGGGGGGGGGAGGGAGGGGTGGGGAGGGGGTGGGAAGCCCCCTCCTCCCTTCCTCTTCCTCCTTCCCTTCCTGCCTTCCTTCCTTCCTTCCTTCCTTCTTCCCTTTTCCTCGCCGGAGGGCAAACGCCGACACTTCCAGGCGGAGCCTCCTCCCCCTCTGCCGCCCCCCACTCTCATTTAGGACCCTCCCTCTTTCTTTCCCTCCTCAGAGTGGAATCCGGGGGGCTCCGGTGAGTGCGACTCCGGCGGATTTTAAGACAGGGGTCCGGGGGGGGGGGGGGGCTACTCCCTATAACCATCTATTTTATTTGGGTGGGGGGGGGTCTCCTCGTGGTCCCCCTCCCCAATTTAATTCCTCTCCTCCCTTTTTTCACAAGCTGCCCTTTGAACAGGGTTGTTGTCTGTCTTTCGGGCTGTGCGGCCATGTTCCAGAAGCATTCTCTCCTGACGTTTCGCCCACATCTATGTTGTGGTTGTGAGGTATGTACAACCTAAGCAAGGAAGGTTTTTATATATATCTGTGGGAAGTCCAGGGTGAGGGACCTGTATTTATTTTATTTAGGGGAGGGTCTCCCCGCTGCCCACCCCCCACATGCTATAATTATGTAATAATATAATAAAGAGATAATATATTACAATAACATATAATATATTATTTGATATTACTATATTATTATTACATAATTATAGCATATATATTATATTATATTATTATTATTATTATTATTTGGGTGGGGGGGGGTCTCCTCGTGGTCCCCCTCCCCAATTTAATTCCTCTCCTCCCTTTTTTCACAAGCTGCCCTTTTAACAGGGTTGTTGTCTGTCTTTCGGGCTGTGCGGCCATGTTCCAGAAGCATTCTCTCCTGACGTTTCGCCCACATCTATGTTGTGGTTGTGAGGTATGTACAACCTAAGCAAGGAAGGTTTTTATATATATCTGTGGGAAGTCCAGGGTGAGGGACCTGTATTAAAAAAAAAAAAACTCTAAAATCAAAACAGTAAATATAAGAAGCAACACTCTGAGACATGGGAACTAGGGACAGTTAACAAAGGATGCCCCCAGGCAGAAAGTAGCCAGTAGATGTAGCCATTCAATGCCAATTAGAGTGATTAACTGGAACATTTACGCTGGTCCCTCACCCTGGACTTCCCACAGATATATATAAACCTTCCTTGCTTAGTTTTTCCATACCTCACAACCTTGAGGTTGCCTGCCATAGGTGTGGGCGAAACGTCAGGAGAGAATGCTTCTGGAACATGGCCAGACAGCCCAAAAGACATACAACAAGCCTTCGACAACACATTGCCCTTTTAACCTTTCTCTCTTTTCTGGAAGGATTCTCCCTGAGATTAGGGACGCCCTGTTAATATTATTATTAATTACATAGATTATATTATTTCAAAAATAATTATTATAGTATTATTTATTATATTATTATTATTATTATATATTATTATTATTATTAAAGATGCGTTTTAACCTCCATCATCATCATCATCACCATCGTTATTATGTTATGTTTTAATTGGTTGGTTTTAATGCTTTTGTTTATTCATTGATGTATTATGTATACATGTGGGCATTTAATTGTTGCCTTTGCCTTGAGTCCCCTTTGGGGATGAGAAAGGCGGGATACAAGTAGGGCAAAAAAATAAATATATTATTATTATTATTATTATCAACACAACGACGTTGTATGGCACAGCAAACAAGATAGATATGCTGGATTTCGTTTCGCAAAACCACAAGTCGAACACTTCCCAAGTGTCTAGGACTGTGTGATGTATTTTCGGATGATGCGTGCAGATCCCAGTAGGGTGGCCTTTTGCAGTTGGCAGATCGTAATTTTGTCAATGTCTATTGTTTCCAAATGCCGGCTGAGATATAATAATAATATATTTATTATTTATTATATATTATATATTATATATATATTATATTATTTATTATTATTATATTATTTATTATATAATAATATATTTATTATTATTATTATTATTATTATTATATTTGGAAAGATTATTCCTCCTCTTGACCTGGGGGTTCCTCATAATAATGATCTACTATTTGGAAAGCGGATTTGTTGACCCTCGGGGGGGGGGGGGGCTATTCTCAAGCCATTTATTTTATTTAGGGGAGGGTCTCCCCGCTGCCCACCCCCCACATGCTATAATTATGTAATAATATAATAAAGAGATAATATATTACAATAACATATAATATATTATTTGATATTACTATATTATTATTACATAATTATAGCATATATATTATATTTTTATTATTATTATTATTATTATTATTATTATTATAATATTTGGAAAGATTATTTAGGGGAGGGTCTCCCCGCTGCCCACCCCCCACATGCTATAATTATGTAATAATATAATAAAGAGATAATATATTACAATAACATATAATATATTATTTGATATTACTATATTATTATTACATAATTATAGCATATATATTATTATTATTATTATTATTATTATTATTATTATTATTATTATTATTATTATTATTATTATTATATTTGGAAAGATTATTCCTCCTCTTGACCTGGGGGTTCCTCATAATAATGATCTACTATTTGGAAAGCGGATTTGTTGACCCTGGGGGGGGGGGGCTATTCTCAAGCCATTTATTTTATTTAGGGGAGGGTCTCCCCGCTGCCCACCCCCCACAATTTTATTTTTTCTCCTCCCCCCTCCCTTCCTGGAAGCCTCCTTTCACAAGCTGCCCTTTTAACCTTTCTCTCTCTGAGATTAGGGACCTCCATCATCATCATCATCATCATCATCATCATCATCATCATCATCATCATCATCATCATCATCATCATTATGGCCGGATCACAGGGTTGTTGTACGTTTTCCGGGCTGTATGGCCATGTTCTAGAAGTATTCTCTCCTGACGTTTCGCCCACATCTATGGCAGGCATCCTCAGAGGTTGGGAGGTATGGAGAAACTCAGCAAGGAAGGTTTATATATTCAATTTATTGCCATTCAATGCAAATTAGGATGATTAACTGCAACATTCACACTGGCCTCCAACTCCAACTCCAACTCCAACTCCAACTCCAACTCCAACTCCAACTCCAACTCCAAGAAGAGTTCTTCTCTCACCCTGGACTTTCCACAGATATATATCCGCTTTAACCTTTCTTTTCTGAAATTATTCTCCCTGAGGTTAATATTATATTAACCTCAGGGAGGATATTAAAATTGTTATATTAAGATTATTGTTTTAATAATTATAATAGCAATATGTCATTTATTATTATTATTATTTCATTTAAATTCTTCTTCTTCTAGTATTATTTATTATTATATTATAATATAATATATTATTGTTACAATAGAGTCTCACTTATCCAACATAAACAGGCCGGCAGAACATTGGATAAGCGAATATGTTGGATAATAAGGAGAGATTAAGAAAAAGCCTATTAAACATCAAAATAGGTTATGACTTTACAAATTAAGCACCAAAACATTATGTTATACAAAAAATTTGACAGAAAAAGTAGTTCATTACAGATTAATGCTATAATTACTGTATTTACGAATTTAGCACCAAAACATCACAATGCATTGAAAACATTGACTACAAAAATGCGTTGGATAATCCAGAACGTTGGATAAGCGAGTGTTGGATAAGTGAGACTCTACTGTACTATATTATTTCAATTCTTCTTCTTCTAGTATTATTTATTATATTATATATATATATATATATATATATATATATATATATATATATATATTATTATATAACGTTATTAAAGATCCCCTTTAACCTTTCTTTTCTGAAATTATTAATATTATATTAACCTCTGGGAGGATATTAAAATTATTATAATAGAATTATTATTATTTTAATAATAATATGTCATTTATTATTATTATTACTATTATTATCATTTTATTATGACACAGCAAACAAGATAGATACGCTGGATTTCATATCACAATAATAATAAATTATTATTATTATTATTATTATTATATATTATTATTATTATTATTATTATTATTATATAACGTTATAAAAGATCCCCTTTAACCTTTCTTTTCTGAAATTATTAATATTATATTAACCTCTGGGAGGATATTAAAATTATTATAATAGAATTATTATTATTTTAATAATAATATGTCATTTATTATTATTATTACTATTATTATCATTTTATTATGACACAGCAAACAAGATAGATACGCTGGATTTCATATCACAATAATAATAAATTATTATTATTATTATTATTATATATTATTATTATTATTATTATTATTATTATTATATAACGTTATAAAAGATCCCCTTTAACCTTTCTTTTCTGAAATTGTTAATATTATATTAACCTCAGGGAGGATATTAAAATTATTATATTAAAATTATTATTATTTTAATAATAATATGTCATTTAATATTATTATTATCATCATCATTTTATTATGACACAGAAAACAAGATAGATACGCTGGATTTCATATCACAATAATAAATTATTATTATTATTATTATATATTATTATTATTATTATATAACGCTATTAAAGATCCCCTTTCACCTGTCTTTTCCGAAATTATTAATATTATATTAACCTCAGGGAGGATATTAAAATTATTATATTAAAATTATTATTATTTTAATAATAATATGTCATTTAATATTATTATTATTATCATCATTTTATTATGACACAGCAAACAAGATAGATACGCTGGATTTCATATCACAATAATAATAAATTATTATTATTATTATTATTATATATTATTATTATTATTATTATTATTATTATTATTATTATTATTATTATTATTATTATTATTATTATATAACGTTATAAAAGATCCCCTTTAACCTTTCTTTTCTGAAATTATTAATATTATATTAACCTCAGGGAGGATATTAAAATTATTATATTAAAATTATTATTATTTTAATAATAATATGTCATTTAATATTATTATTATTATCATCATTTTATTATGACACAGCAAACAAGATAGATACGCTGGATTTCATATCACAATAATAATAAATTATTATTATTATTATATATTATTATTATTATTATTATTATATAACGTTATTAAAGATCCCCTTTAACCTTTCTTTTCTGAAATTATTAATACAAATACAAACCCTCCCGCGATAAGAGTGGGGAGAAAGGTCCCTAGAATTCGCTTCACCGCCTTGGAATTGGATCAACTTCTCCAGGACTTTAATCTCAAATGCCAGATTAATCTTTTAAAAAAACAGTCATCTGGAAATACTTGAAATTTTACTTTGTTTCTTGATCTTAAAAGTTCAGGGGAGAGGAATAAAACAATTCGAAGGGAGAGGGAAAAGTCTATTTCCTGAACCCGGTTTATTAAACTCGGGAGAATGCCGTGGATCCGTGGAGAGAGAAGCAACGAGGGGCAGAGATCTCCTTAGATCAAGAGGGAACCATTTTTTTGTATTATTTTCTCTTTAATGTGTTGTCGAAGGCTTTCATGGCCAGGATCACAGGGTTGTTGTGTGTCTTTCGGGCTGTGTGGCCATGTTCCAGAAGCATTCTCTCCTGACGTTTCGCCCACATCTATGGCAGGCATCCTCAGAGGTTGTGACGATGATGATATAGGACCCTTTGTGGCTTTCGTCCCACCCTGGATGATGACGATGAAGAGGATAGTGGTAGTAGTGATGATGATGAGATGCTAATAATAATAATAATAATAATAATAATAATAATAATAATAATAATAATAATAATAGTAATGACAATGGTATAGGGCTCCGTTGTGACTTTTCTGCCCACCCAGAATGATGATAATGGTGATGATGATGATGATGATGATGACGATGATGATATAGGACCCTTTGTGGCTTTCGTCCCACCCTGGATGATGACGGTGAAGAGGATAGTGGTAGTAGTGATGATGATGAGATGCTAATAATAATAATAATAATAATAATAATAATAATAATAATAATAATAATAATAATAATAATAATAATATAATAATAATAGTAATGACAATGGTATAGGGCTCCGTTGTGACTTTTCTGCCCACCCAGAATGATGATAATGATGATGATGATGATGATGAGGATGATGAGGATGATGACGATGATGATATAGGACCCTTTGTGGCTTTCGTCCCACCCTGGATGATGACGGTGAAAAAGATAGTGGTAGTAGTGATGATGATGAGATGCTAATAATAATAATAATAATAATAATAATAATAATAGTAATGACAATGGTATAGGGCTCCGTTGTGACTTTTCTGCCCACCCAGAATGATGATAATGATGATGATGATGATGATGAGGATGATGAGGATGATGACGATGATGATATAGGACCCTTTGTGGCTTTCGTCCCACCCTGGATGATGACGGTGAAAAAGATAGTGGTAGTAGTGATGATGATGAGATGCTAATAATAATAATAATAATAATAATAATAATAATAATAATAATAATAATAATAGTAATGACAATGGTATAGGGCTCCGTTGTGACTTTTCTGCCCACCCAGAATGATGATAATGGTGATGATGATGATGATGATGATGACGATGATGATATAGGACCCTTTGTGTCTTTCGTCCCACCCTGGATGATGACGGTGAAGAGGATAGTGGTAGTAGTGATGATGATGAGATGCTAATAATAATAATAATAATAATAATAATAATAATAATAATAATAATAGTAATGACAATGGTATAGGGCTCCGTTGTGACTTTTCTGCCCACCCAGAATGATGATAATGGTGATGATGATGATGATGATGATGATGATGATGATGATATAGGACCCTTTGTGACTTTTGTCCCACCCTGGATGATGACGATGAAGAGGATAGTGGTAGTAGTGATGATGATGAGATGCTAACCACAACAACAACAACAACAACAACAACAACAACAAGGGCTTCTTCTTTTTTTTAATGTATTTTTATTGAGATCTTTTAATACAATGCTTAAAAAAACTGGGGGGAAATCACCTTTTGGGGATAATGATAATAATAAAATAATAATGGTGATGATGATGATGATGATGATTTTTTAAATGTATTTTTATTGAGATCTTTTAATACAATGCTTAAAAAAACTGGGGGGAAATCACCTTTTGGGGATAATGATAATAATAAAATAATAATGGTGATGATGATGATGATGATGATGATGATGATGATGATGATGATGAGGATGAGGATGATGACGATGATGATATAGGACCCTTTGTGACTTTTGTCCCACCCTGGATGATGACGATGAAGAGGATAGTGGTAGTAGTGATGATGATGAGATGCTAACCACAACAACAACAACAACAACAACAACAACAACAACAACAACAACAAGGGCTTCTTTTTTTTTTAAATGTATTTTTATTGAGATCTTTTAATATAATGCTTAAAAAAACTGGGGGGAAATCACCTTTTGGGGATAATGATAATAATAAAATAATAATGGTGATGATGATGATGATGATGATGATGACGATGATGATATAGGACCCTTTGTGACTTTTGTCCCACCCTGGATGATGACGATGAAGAGGATAGTGGTAGTAGTGATGATGATGAGATGCTAACCACAACAACAACAACAACAACAACAACAAGGGCTTCTTTTTTTTTTAAATGTATTTTTATTGAGATCTTTTAATATAATGCTTAAAAAAACTGGGGGGAAATCACCTTTTGGGGATAATGATAATAATAAAATAATAATGGTGATGATGATGATGATGATGATGATGATGAGGATGATGACGATGATGATATAGGACCCTTTGTGACTTTTGTCCCACCCTGGATGATGACGGTGAAGAGGATAGTGGTAGTAGTGATGATGATGATGAGATGCTAATAATAATAATAATAATAATAGTAATGACAATGGTATAGGGCTCCGTTGTGACTTTTCTGCCCACCCAGAATGATGATAATGGTGATGATGATGATGAGGATGATGACGATGATGATATAGGACCCTTTGTGACTTTTGTCCCACCCTGGATGATGACGGTGAAGAGGATAGTGGTAGTAGTGATGATGATGAGATGCTAACAACAACAACAACAACAACAACAAGGGCTTCTTTCTTTTTTTTAATGTATTTTTATTGAGATCTTTTAATACAATGCTTAAAAAAACTGGGGGGAAATCACCTTTTGGGGAAGGGGTGGTGTGCTGGTAAGGGGAGGGAGGTTAGGGAGGGGGTACTTCGTGCAGGAGGGGGGAGAGGCTTCTATGTTTGCCCCTTCCCTCCCCGGAGAAGCCCCTTCCCCTACTTTCTCCAGGCGTGTTTTCTTCTTCCCCTTTTCCTGGGGTCTCCCCTTCGAAGCCCAGCGGTGGATCGGGGCCCGGGTCTCCCAGCGCCTGCCTCCCAGCTGCCTCCCAAGCCGACCCCCCCCCCCACCCCCTTGATCCGCTAATGCAATGCAGACGGGCAGCAACCCCGTAAAAAGAAGGGGGCCATAAAAAGCGGCCTGCAAAGAGCTTTTCAAAGCCCCCGGTTTTGGGTTTCATTGCGGCCGTAAAAGCCGCCGACAAATCGCTCCATGATCCCCGCTCTCGTAAACCCATCCCCCCCCCCACACACACACACACGAGGCCCTCCTGAGGCTCTCTTTTGGGGAGGGGTCCCTTTAAGGGGGGCACTGGAGAGGCCCCGTCTACACTCACCATACAATGGGGTTCCAAACTGCATTATAAGGCATGCATTAGAGAAGGCTAGACCCACCATATAATATAGTTCCAGTGCATGCTTTATAGACGTCTACACTCACCCTATAATGTACTTTCAACCTGCATATAATGCATGCATTAGAGAAGTCTACACTCACCATTCTCCCTATAATGCAGTTCAATACATACCCTATAGAAGCCTATACCGACCATATAATGTAGTTTCAATGCATGTATTACACAACCCTACACTCACCCCATAATGTACTTTCAATTCATACTCTATAGAAGTCTATACTGACCATATAATATAGTTTCAATACATACCCTATAGAAGTCTATACCAACCATATAATGTAGTTTCAATGCATGTATTACACAACCCTACACTCACCCCATAATGTAGTTTCAATTCATACTCTATAGAAGCCTATACCGACCATATAATGTAGTTTCAATGCATGTATTACACAACCCTACACTCACCCCATAATGTAGTTTCAATTCATACTCTGTAGAAGTCTATACCGACCATATAATGTAGTTTCAATGCATGTATTACACAACCCTACACTCACCCCATAATGTAGTTTCAATTCATACTCTATAGAAGTCTATACCGACCATATAATGTAGTTTCAATGCATGTATTACACAACCCTACACTCACCCCATAATGTAGTTTCAATTCATACTCTATAGAAGCCTATACCGACCATATAATGTAGTTTCAATGCATGTATTACACAACCCTACACTCACCCCATAATGTAGTTTCAATTCATACTCTATAGAAGCCTATACCGACCATATAATGTAGTTTCAATGCATGTATTACACAACCCTACACTCACCCCATAATGTAGTTTCAATTCATACTCTATAGAAGTCTATACCGACCATATAATGTAGTTTTAATGCCCGCATTAGAGAAGTTTACACTCACCATATAATATAGTTTCAATACATACTCTATAGAAGTCTATACCGACCATATAATGTAGTTTCAATGCATGTATTACACAACCCTACACTCACCCCATAATGTAGTTTCAATTCATACCCTATAGAAGTCTGTACTGACCATATAATGTAGTTTTAATGCCCGCATTAGAGAAATCCACACTCACCATATAATATAGTTGCAATGCATACCCTATAGAAGTCTATACTGACCATATAATGTAGTTTTAATGCCCGCATGAGAGAAGTTTACACTCACCATATAATATGGTTGCAATGCATACCCTATAGAAGTCTATACTCACCATATAATGTAGTTTTAGTGCCCGCATGAGAGAAGTCAACACTCACCATATAATATAGTTGCAATGCATACCCTATAGAAGTCTATACTGACCATATAATATAGTTTTGGTGCCCGCATTAGAGAAGTCCACACTCACCATATAATATAGTTTCAATGCATACCCTATAGAAGTCTGTACTGACTATATAATGTAATTTTTATGTCCGCATGAGAGAAGTCCACACTCACCATATAATATAGTTTCAAGCTACACATAATGCATGTATTATAGACGTCCGCACTCACCACATAATGTAGTTTTAATGCCCGCATTAGAGAAGTCTATATTCACTGTATAATGTAGTTTCAAATGGCATATGATGCATGTATTATAAAAGTCTATACTCACCATGTAATATAGTTCAAAGCATGCATTGTAGAAGTCTACACTCACCATACAATATAGTTTCAAACTATTCATAATGCATCTATTATAGAACTCTACACTCACCATACATTATAGTTTCAATCTGGAAATAATACATGCATTAGAGAAGTCTACACTGGCTATATAATGTAGTTTCAATCTGCATGAGATGCATGTATTATAAAAGTCTACACTCACCATATAATATAGTCCAAAGCATGCATTAAAGAAGTCTACACTCACTATGTAATATATTGGAAAAATCTACATTGACTATGTAGGTTCAAACTGCATGCCTTATAGAAGTCTATATAGAAGTCTATCTATCTATCTATCTATCTATCTATCTATCTATCTATCTATCTATCTATCTATCTATCTATCTATCTATCATATAGTCCAAAGCATGCATTGAAGAAGTCTACACTCACTATGCATATATTAAAGAAATCTACATTGACTTTATGTAGGTTCAAACTGCATGCCTTATAGAAGTCTATATAGAAGTCTATCTATCTAATATAGATAATCTATCTATCTATCTATCTATCTATCTATCTATCTATCTATCTATCTATCTATCTATCTATCTATCTATCTATCTATCTATCTATGATATAGTCCAAAGCATGCATTGAAGAAGTCTGCACTCACTATGCATATATTAGAGAAATCTACATTGACTTTATGTAGGTTCAAACTGCATGCCTTATAGAAGTCTACACTGGCCATATCATGCAGTTTCCAGCCGCATATGATGTATGTATTATAAAAAACTCTATATTCGCCCTATAATATAGTTTCAATCTGTATATACGTAATGCATTAGAGAACTCTCCACTGGCCATATAATGCAGCTGTATATGATATATACATTAGAGAAGTCTACACTCAGCATATAATGGAGTTTCAATCTGCATATAGTGCATGCCTTATAGAAATCTACTCTGACACAAACATTTGGCCTTAAAACCGACCTGTCAGTAAAATGTGGCACCTAGGCCCCAATATATAGGGTCATTATGTACTGCTGTTTAACTGCACTATATAGCCCCGATGTATAGCATTTTAAAGGGCGCTTGGAAGAGAACAATTCAAATCAGCCCCGTCGCCAAAGGATATTTCTGAACTGAGTCTATAATTCAGTTTAAAGGACAGGGAACTGCATGGCCACCGCTTTTGGAATGGTAATTATTTAATAGCAATAACAATAACAACAACCAATACTAAGGCTGGTAAACTGCATTATAGGATGTACTCCAAACTACATTATATGGCCAATCTAGAGCCAGCCAATATATAAAATTCAGCACTAAAACGGGAATGCGATTTATAAGGCCAAAACGCGGTTTAAGACGCACAGAGAACAGAAAAATTAGAAACAGCCCCGAGGCCCAGGATATTAAGTTTCGATTTGCATTCATTCTGTTGTTATTACCATTATAGGTCAGTTCTGTCGCTGGGTTTGGTATAGGTTTTCATATACAGTATGTGTATCTATGTAAGTAATTTATTGTATTTTTATATTCATTTGACTTTGATTTTGTAGTACAAAATCCTCCTCAAACCATTGGTAGAAGTGGGTAATAATAATTAATTATTTTAATTAATTAATTATTAAATTAATTATTACTATTATCATCATTATCATAAATTATTATTATTAATAGCAATTCATAGAAGTAATTATCAATATTATAATAAATAATTATTATTAATAGTATTTAATAATAATAATTGATACCGACGATAATTATTATTAATAGCAATGCATAGTAGTAATTATTAATATTATAATAAATAATAATTATTAATAGTATTTAATAATAATAATTAATACCGACGATAATTATTATTAATAGCAATTCATAGTAGTAATTATTAATATTATAATAAATAATAATTATTAATAGTATTTAATAATAATAATTGATACCGACGATAATTATTATTAATAGCAATTCATAGTCGTAATTATTAATATTATAATAAATAATAATTATTAATAGTATTTAATAATAATAATTAATACCGACGATAATAATTATTAATAATAATAATTGCTCGTGTGCATGTGCCTCCTTCAGTTAAGGTTTGGGCCCAGGAAAGGCCTTGCAGGGGCTTCCCACGCTGCCCACGCGTGTTCGAGCTCAAACCGGGCCCCACGACGACGCGAAAACGGGGGTTTAATGTAACCTTTTATTTCCGCGACCAGGACACGCGTCAGCGTCGCGTGAAAGTATCCACGAATTGCCCCACGCGGGACTGACCCGGGTCCACGCGGATCCCACGAAACACACCGAAATGATTCCTTCCTGAGTTGTGGGAAGTATTCCTTTCCACCAAAGCAACGGGCAACACAAAGCTAAACTAGGGCCCCCACCTACACTGAATATTTAATGCGATTTCAAACTGATATTTAAGGAAGTGGATTTGCTGTATTGATTATGCCTTTCTTTCGAGCTTTGGTGGAAGTAATAATAATAATAATAACAATACAGTAGAGTCTCACTTATCCAACACTCGCTTATCCAACGTTCTGGATTATCCAACGCATTTTTGTAGTCAATGTTTTCAATATATCATGATATTTTGATGCTAAATTCATAAATACAGTAATTACTACATAGCATTACTGCGTATTGAACTACTTTTTCTGCCAAATTTGTTGTCTAACATGATGTTTTGGTGCTTCATTTGTAAAATCATAACCTAATTTGATGTTTAATAGGCTTTTCCTTAATGCCTCCTTATTATCCAACATATTCGCTTATCCAACATTCTGCTGGCCCGTTTATGTTGGATAAGTGAGACTCTACTGTAATAATAATAATAATCAGTAAGGACGGGCCCAAACCAAAACAGAAAGAAGCCTTTGTAAAATGATGTTTTGGCCCTTTTTTCTCCTTCCGCGAAGAAACACGCACGCTGCCCGTTTTCACGCGTGACGTGGGGCGGTCACGGCGCCTCGGTCCCCACGCGGGTCTGCCCTGGGTCCTGCGGGAGACGGGCCGGCGGAGCGAGGCAGAAGCAGATGGTGACTTTCTGTCGTGACAAATCCCCGCGCGACGCCGCCGCCGCAGCTGTTTTCTCTAAGAAGGGGAGGGATCCGTGGAGAGCGAGAAGGAGACCCTCGTTCTGCTTTGGGGAGGGGGCGGGTGGAGGGAGCCCCCTCCTTTCCTCAGACGATGCTTTCCCCCCCTCCCCAGAGACCCACGGTGGGGGGGGGGGACACGCGTGGCCGGGCGTGCCTTGCGGACAAGGGCATGAGCGGAAGAAAAATCCCTTACCGACAGACACGGACCTTTTCCACGGGAACTTGGTTGTAAATAAATATACCCCACGCGAGAAATTCTCACGCGTGGCTTCCAGAACCAAAGGGCAGGAGAGGAAGAAGCATCTCTTGCCAACAGGCAGGGTCAGTTCTATGGGAACGTGGTTGGAAATGCATAAACGCCACGTGGGAAATCCTCACGCGTGACTTTCGGAACCCGAGTGGGACAAGGCGCTTTGGTTTCTGCCCCACGGAACCTACGCCCGGCAGCCTAAGGGGGCAAGAATCACCAAAGTCGTAGACAGCGCGGAGGGTGGAATCGACACGCGTGGAATATTTCCTCCATTCTGGGCAGAGAGGAAAAAAGAAGGGGCCCCTGAATCCAACGATTTCGGCAGGCCGCCTCCGCCGGGCTCCGTGGCACAACCCCGCACTCCATGCCTCCCACGCGCGTGGAACGGGAAAACGCCAACGCGCGTGGGAAAGAAACCTACACACGTGTCATAATCCTCCAGAATTCGGCTACGGGTTGGAAAAGAGTCCGGTCAAGCTTCCCACGCAAAAAAAAGGCCATCGGGAGTGACACGGAAAGAGCCCACGGAGGCGGGATCGATCCCACGCGAGGAAAATTAAAAGAACTGAATGGCTCTACAGGCAGAAACACCTAGGCGGGCGATGAGGCACCTTGCAAATAGGAAATTAAAGAAACCCTAGGTTTTGAGTGGCATTATTATTATAATTGTTTTTATTTTGCATTAATATATTCCTGCCAATGTTGGTGATTTATAATTTCTATGTTTCCCCCTAATTGTGCCCTTTTGCATGACAGAATGACGTCGGGTTGAATGACCTCTTGCATTTTAAGGATTCTAGGATTCTGATTTAATCTAATCCAAGGCCTTCCTGCGACCCTTCCTTCGAAAAAATGCAAACGAGAATAACTGCGAGATCCACGGGATCTGTTCGCGCGGCAAATGGGAAAGGGATCCCGAGCCTGGAAAGCAAAGCAGAAGCAGAAGCGAATGGCCGCAAAGATCGAGTCATGGAATGCGTGTCTTTCCCAAAAAACTCCTTCTTCCCACGGGAGACCCTTCCTTCCCACGGAGTTTCGCGCAAATAGAGGATTAATGCCTTTTAATTCCTGGAAGCGATCGGGACATCATTCTTTTTACACAAAGGACCCTTTGGAGGTCCCTGGAGCCTCCCACGGGAGGGATTTCCACACCTCTGAACTGGACATTTTGTTCTCCCACGTGGAAATGATATGTCGCATATTTATGTCCTTAACCCACGCGGTTCATCACAGAACAAGGAAAGAGACCAGACCTCACCGAACAAAGGGACGGAAAAGATGTGTTTTGTTTTGCGTGGAGAGTGTTTAATATTTTCTGTGAGGCAGAAAGGCTCCCACGCGTGTCTGGGCCGGGACTTTTTCCCCACTCACTCACTTAGTTTCCCGATTAAGATGCAATGTGTAGGGACTGACACGTCCCTGTATCCAACCTCCCACGCCACATGACAGATCCCACGCGTGTCTGCGCCGAGACTTTTCCTCACTCACTCAGTCCCCCGATTAAGATGCAATGTGTAGGGACTGACACGTCCCTGTATCCAACCTCCCACGCCACATGACAGATCCCACGCGTGTCTGCGCCGAGACTTTTCCTCACTCACTCAGTCCCCCGATTAAGATGCAATGTGTAGGGACTGACGCGTCCCTGTATCCAACCTCCCACGCCACATGACAGTTCCCACGCGTGTCTGGGCCGAGACTTTTCCTCACTCACTCAGTCCCCCGATTAAGATGCAATGTGTAGGGACTGACCCTAACCCTGTATCCAACCTCCCACGCCACGTGACAGTTCCCACGCGTGTCTGGGCCGAGACTTTTCCTCACTCACTCAGTCCCCCGATTAAGATGCAATGTGTAGGGATTGACGCCTCCCTGTATCCAACCTCCCACGCCACGTGACAGTTCCCACGCGTGTCTGGGCCGAGACTTTTCCTCACTCACTCAGTCCCCCGATTAAGATGCAATGTGTAGGGACTGACGCGTCCCTGTATCCAACCTCCCACGCCACGTGACAGTTCCCACGCGTGTCTGGGCCGAGACTTTTCCTCACTCACTCAGTCCCCCGATTAAGATGCAATGTGTAGGGACTGACCCTAACCCTGTATCCAACCTCCCACGCCACGTGACAGTTCCCACGCGTGTCTGGGCCGAGACTTTTCCTCACTCACTCAGTCCCCCGATTAAGATGCAATGTGTAGGGATTGACGCCTCCCTGTATCCAACCTCCCACGCCACGTGACAGTTCCCACGCGTGTCTGGGCCGAGACTTTTCCTCACTCACTCAGTCCCCCGATTAAGATGCAATGAGTAGGGATTGATGCCTCCCTGTATCCAACCTCCCACGCCACGTGACAGTTCCCACGCGTGTCCGGGCCGAGACTTTTCCCCACTCAGTCCCCCATTAAGGTGGCGTAGGAATTGACGCCTCCCTGTATCCAACCTCCCACGCCACGTGACAGTGGGGCCGCCCACGCGTGTCTGGAGCTTCTCACACGCCCCTCCTTCCCTCTCTTTTTTGCGCTCTTTCTTCTTCCCTTGCTTAAGGTGGCAAGTGCCCACTCACTTGAGTTACTCCTTTATCTGCAGATAGCCAGGGGGTGGGTTTTGCGTGGTACTTTCCCACGCAAATAGTCAAGCTTCCTCTAGTTGAAAGCACCCGCATACGTCAGCTATGTTTCTCCCAAACCAGCCTCAGTCCCTTTCTAAATCCAGGCTGTTTGCTTTGAACCGGATTATATGGTAGTGTAGTCTCATATAATCCAGTTCAAAGCAGATAATCCGGATTTTATATGGCCGTGTAGAAGAATCCTCAGGAAGCCTGGTTCTGGCCCATGGAGGCCACCCAGTCCAAGTTCCGAAAAGAGAGAGAATCCTAGAATGAGAAGAGTCAGAAGGGACCCCTAAAGGCCATCCAGACCACCCCCATTCTTCCAGGTAGGAAGTGTTGGGATTCAGCAATGTTCTACATAAGGAAAGAGCTCTCAGGAAGGTCAGTTCTATTGTTGCAGGAAAATATTTATTGTTTTCCATTGATTTCTTAAGCATCTACACTACGGTTGTTGGGAATTGTGGGAGATGGAGTCCAAAACACCTGGAGGGCCCAAGCTTGCTCAGACCTGCAGCAGACAGATCACAACATGAAAACAGATAGAATAAGAATGCAATTCTCATGCCCATCCATGTCCAGGGATCACAAGATTGTGCAATAAGATCAAGAAAAGGAAGAAGTAAAGTATTTACTGGGTTGCTGTGAGTTTTTCAAGCTGCATGGCCATGTTCCAGAAGCATTCTTTCCTGCATCTGTGACTAATGGGATCCTCCGAGGTTCTGTTGCCAATGAAGCAAGCTGAGTGTGTATATATATATATTCTAGCTGTGACCCGCCACATGTTGCTGTGGCGTAGTCCTAAATCGGGTTTTCTCCGTGGCATTCAAGGTGGCCTAGAGAGGATTCACTTCGGTATGAAGCAGCCAGGCTTTGAAGCTGTGAGGCTATTCAGTGGTATTTAAGTTGGCCAACAATGGAGTCCCCTAGGTATGAAGCAGCCAGGCCTTGAAGCTGCAAGGCTGTTCAATGGTAATCAAGTTGGCCAACAATGGAGTCCCCTAGGTATGAAGCAGCCAGGCTTTGAAGCAGTGAGGCTGTTCAGTGGTATTTAAGTTGGCCAACAATGGAGTCCCCTAGGTATGAAGCAGCCAGGCCTTGAAGCTGCAAGGCTGTTCAATGGTAATCAAGTTGGCCAACAATGGAGTCCCCTAGGTATGAAGCAGCCAGGCTTTGAAGCAGTGAGGCTGTTCAGTGGTATTTAAGTTGGCCAACAATGGAGTCCCCTAGGTATGAAGCAGCCAGGCTTTGAAGCTGTGAGGCTGTTCAGTGGTATTTAAGTTGGCCAACAATGGAGTCCCCTAGGTATGAAGCAGCCAGGCTTTGAAGCTGCAAGGCTGTTCAATGGTAATCACGTTGGCCAACAACTGAGTCCCCTAGGTATGAAGCAGCCAGGCTTTGAAACTGCAAGGCTATTCAGTGGTAATCAAGTTGGCCAACAATGGAGTCCCCTAGGTATGAAGCAGCCAGGCTTTGAAGCTGCACAGTTGTGTTTTATCTGCTGAAGCCACCCCCCCCCCCTTTCCTGAAACTCCATCTTCTGACACAATAGGAAGGAATGCGCTCGCAATGCGCTTGCTCAGCTCACGGGTGGGGAGTGGAAAGAGCCCCCAAGACAAGGCCCGTTCCTTATAAAAGGGATGTGGGGGGGGGGGTCCCCAGATGAGCCGAGCTGACGGCGCTTCTTTGGCTGACACCCCACACTCCATCTATTCTCTCTCTCTCCCCCCCACCCACCCATTATAGCTCCCCACATCTGGGCCCCACGGGTGGAGAGCATGCTGCAGTTTTATGGCCTCTGGTTTTCATTGCATCCGTTATATGATTTGCGCATTGGATGGAGGAGGCCTTTTAGGGTGGGATGTGGCCAAAGGGGGGGGGGGGTTGGTTGCAGACTCCTTACATCTGGGCAGAAGGGGAGGGCTAATCACCACCACCATCACCATCATCATCATCATCATCATCATCATCATCATCATCATCATCATCATCATCATCATCATGTTGTTGTTGTTTTTATTCTGCTTTCCATACCCAATGGAAAGTGCTATGCAGCAGGCATGGGCAAACTTGGGCCCTCCAGGTGTTTTGGACTTCAACTCCCACAATTCCTAACAGCCTACCGGCTGTTAGGAATTGTGGGAGTTGAAGTCCAAAACACCTGGAGGGCCCAAGTTTGCCCATGCCTGCTATACAGATTCAGCTCCGTGTTACATATAGAAATATTACAATTACAGGAGTTCTTTTTTGTTGAATTCCAGGACCAGAGATGGCGAAAACAGATGCCTCAATAAGCGTGATTGCTCCATCCATGTTTAACATCTACACAAAAGATCAGCCACTGCCAGAAGGGACAGAGAGTTTCCTCTATGCCGATGATCGTGCCATCACCACCCAAGCAGAGATCTTTGAAATGGTTGAACACAAGCTTTCTGAAGCTTTAGGTGCTCTTACTGCCTGTTACAGGGAAGACCATCTGATCGCTAATCCATCTAAAATGCAGACGTGTGCTTTGTCAGGGGATATGGGGTGCAGAGTGGATTCCAAAATTCATCATCCCGGTCTCACCTCCTTCTCCAGACTGTATTCCCATGTGGAGAATCAGCACTGGTCAAGAAAACACTTCAGCAGGCGAAGTCCAACTGTTGATTAACTTTATTTACATGTCTATTTACAGTTTGCATTTCTCGGCTTCAGAGCATAGCAGTCATAGTCCATCTTCAGCGAATGCTCAAGCCGAACACCACAGATAAGATAAGAAACACATTCCTCTGTCCAGAGGAAGTTCCGACCCCCAAAGGCCGGAAGTCATGCCTGATAGGTCATAGCAATCACAACAGGCTGTCAGTCAAAACTAGCCTGCTGTTAACTATTTCATTACTGAAAAATACACACTCTTGCTCATCAGCAGTAAACACTTGATTTACATTTCATACAAATACAACCATACTCCAACATGCTTTTCATCTTAAGAAGAGAGAAGCATCTCGAGCTCTGAGTTTGACCTGGGAAAGGATCCCACTGGAGCATCGCAGCTTTTGACAAGATAAATAAATAAATATTACTATTTGTTCACTATTGCCCTGAAGCTCATTTATGCAATTAAGAATTCCTAATTCTAATAAGAAACATTTAGACAGCAAACCTCACTTCACATTTCTCAAAGTTCACACTTTACCATCTGCTTATCAAATACCTTCCACTCCATGTCTAACTTTTGTTTTATGTGCTGCTTTCATATGTATTTGACACTCTGGCACTTTAGTTGCGAATTGATGGCAGCTAGTTTTACCCTTAGATGTTCTGTGTTTTTAGATTGTACTGTTTTGATTTTATGTCATATGTGTTGATTGTGATTGTTATACTTTTTATATGATATTGTTTTATATTCATGTTCCGTTATATTGTGAGCTGCACCATGTGGTGCTTTTGTAAGCTGCCCTGAGTCGCTTCGGGGAGATGGTGGTGGAATATAAATAAAGATTATTTTATTATGACACAGCAAACAAGATAGATATGCTGGATTTCGTATCACAAAATCACAAGTCAAACACTTCCCAAGTGTCTAGGACAATGTGATGTATTTTTGGATGATGCGTGCAGATCCCAGTAAGGTGGCCTTTTGCAGTTGGCAGATTGTGATTTTGTCAATGTCTATTGTTTCCAAATGCCGGCTGAGATCTTTTGGCACAGCACCCAGTGTGCCCATCACCACCGGGACCACCTGCACTGGTTTCTGCCAGAGTCTTTGCAGTTCAGTCTTGAGGTCCTGATAGCGGCTGAGTTTTTCCTGTTGTTTTTCATCAATGCGACTGTCACCTGGGATGGCAACATCAATGATCCAAACCTTTTTCTTTTCCACAACTGTGATGTCTGGTGTGTTGTGTTCCAGAACTTTGTCTGTCTGTATTCGGAAGTCCCACAGTATCTTTGCGTGCTCATTTTCCAAGACTTTTGCAGGTTTGTGATCCCACCAGTTCTTTTCTGCTGGGAGGTGGTACTTGAGGCATAAGTTCCAATGAATCATTTGGGCCACAGAGTTGTGCCTCTGTTTGTAGTCTGTCTGTGCAATTTTCTTACAGCAGCTGAGGAGATGATCAATGGTTTCGTCAGCTTCCTTGCACAGTCTGCATTTTGGGTCATCAGCTGATTTTTCGATCTTGGCCTGAATTGCCTTTGTCCTGATGGCTTGCTCCTGGGCTGTGAGGATCAGGCCTTCTGTCTCCTTCTTCAGGGTCCCATTCGTGAGCCAGAGCCAGGTCTTCTATTATTATTATTATTATTATTATTATTATTATTATTATTATTATTAATTGCCTTTGTCCTGATGTCTTGCTCCTGGGCTGCAAGGATCAGGCCTTCTGTCTCCTTCTTCAGGGTCCCATTCGTGAGCCAGAGCCAGGTCTTCTATTATTATTATTATTATTATTATTATTATTATTATTATTATTAATTGCCTTTGTTCTGATGGCTTGCTCCTGGGCTGCAAGGATCAGGCCTTCTGTCTCCTTCTTCAGGGTCCCATTCGTGAGCCAGAGCCAGGTCTTCTATTATTATTATTATTATTATTATTATTATTATTATTATTATTATTAATTGCCTTTGTTCTGATGGCTTGCTCCTGGGCTGCAAGGATCAGGCCTTCTGTCTCCTTCTTCAGGGTCCCATTCGTGAGCCAGAGCCAGGTCTTCTATTATTATTATTATTATTATTATTATTATTATTATTATTATTAATTGCCTTTGTCCTGATGTCTTGCTCCTGGGCTGCAAGGATCAGGCCTTCTGTCTCCTTCTTCAGGGTCCCATTCGTGAGCCAGAGCCAGGTCTTCTATTATTATTATTATTATTATTATTATTATTATTATTATTATTATTAATTGCCTTTGTCCTGATGTCTTGCTCCTGGGCTGCAAGGATCAGGCCTTCTGTCTCCTTCTTCAGGGTCCCATTCGTGAGCCAGAGCCAGGTCTTCTCCTTATCGGCTTTTCCTTCAGTTTTGTCAAGGAACTTTCCATGCAATGTTTTGTTGTGCCAGCTGTCAGCTCTAGTTTGTTATTATTATTATTATTATTATTATTATTATTAGGAAATACGTTATGGTGTGTGTTTTCTATTCAGTGTTTTTAAATTAAATTAAACACATAAATTGTGTGTGTTTGGCAAAGTTGTGCCCCATCTTGGTAAGAAATAATAATAATAATAATAATAATAATAATAATAATAATAATAATAATAATTTGCTTTCTTTGGAGAAGGAAGGAAGGAGGCGGTTGAGTCCTGATTACTTTTCAATGGCCCTGAATAGAATGCATGGGCTGTAAGTGAGCATCTGAGCATATCAAAAGTGCATTTCCTTCAGCTGCACTCACAGCAAAGTTTGTTGATTTGGGAAACAGGATGGTCTCCTAGGCCCCTAGGAATCTATTTATGTATTGGGTTGCTGTGAGTTTTCTGGGCTGTCTGGCCATGTTCCAGAAGCATTCTCCCCTAATGTTTCACCCGCATCTATGGCAGGTATCCTCAGAGACTGTGAGGTCCTCACAGCAATCCAGTGATCCCAGCCATGAAAGCCTTCGACAACATATTCATGTATTGTTGTTCAATTTACAATGATTCCCAAACTCTAGCCTTCCAAGTATTTGGGACATCAGTCCCCAGAGGCTTGGCCAATGTTCATAGAATCATAGAATAATTGTTGGAAGAGACCACATGGACCATTGAATCCAACCCCCTGCCATACAGGAAAAGTACCATCAAAGTATCCCTGGCAGACCATCCAGCCTATATTTCAAAGCTTCCAAGGAAGGATCTTCCACTGAACTCCAAGGCAGAGAGTTCCACTGCTGAACAACTCTTCTTACAGCTCTTTAAGATGCTCCTCAGAGGGATTCATAGTCTCCAGACCCTTTATCATTTTGGTTGCCCTCCTTTGCACACCTTCCAGCTTAGAGTCAACCTCCCTCTTAAACTGTGTTGCCCAGAACTAGACACAGGGATAGCATTCCAGGCAGAATAGAAAGGCACCAAGACTTCTCTCAATCTGGACACTAGACTCCTTTGGATGTAGCCTAAAATCCCATTCGCGTTTTGAGCTGCTGCATCACACTCTTGGCTCAAGGTTCAGCTTGTTCTCCTCAAAGACTCCAAGCTCTTTCTCACATGAACTGTTGTTGAGTTCAGGATGAAGAGGAACCATTGGTGAGTACCCTTCTGGGATTCTGGACCTTGTTATGAATGCCTTTTATGGCGCAATGCAATGGGATCTTGGGATTTGCATTTTGGTGAGGCATTGGCACTCTTTCACAGAGAAGGCAACAGGCCTTTGACGACTACAGCTCCCTGGAGGAATGCTGCCCCCCCCCCCCGCTTCGTGGGTGACTGACAGGACAGATGTGGAGCGCCCCTGGGAATCCAGCTGTTGTGGGCGTCTCCTTCCACCTCTCCCCGCATTGGCACAGTTTCAAAGCCCAGATGTCTCTCCCCAGCTGGTAGGTGGGGTAGTCGCTTCCAGGCCGGGAAACACATGAGTTTGTAGGTCTTGGTTCACATCTATGGTTCAAGGGGGTGGGGGTTCCCCTATGGAAGAATCCAATAGGTAAAGGTAAAGGTTTTCCCCTGACATTAAATCCAGTCGTGACCGACTCTGGGAATTGGTTCTCATCTCCATTTCTAAGCCAAAGAGCCAGCGTTGTCCATAGACACCTCCAAGGTCATGTGGCCACTGGCATGACTGCATGGAGTGCCCTTATCTTCCTGCCGGAGCAGTACCTATTGATCTACTCACATTTGCATGTTTTCGAACTGCTAGGTGGGCAGATGCTGGGGCTAACAGCGGGAGCTCACCCTGCTCCCCAGATTCAAACCGGCAACCTTTCAATCAGCAAGTTCAGCAGCTCAGCGGTTTAACCCGATGTGCCACCAGGAATCCAATAATCTTGTTCATAGCCTTCTTGGTTCCCAGAACTGGACAGAGTGTTATTCCAGGTGTGGCTTGACCAAAGCAGAAGAGAGTGGGACTAGGGTTTTCCTAGACATTATCCTCCTATGTATGCAACTAAGAGTAGCATTGGCCTTTTCAGTTGCAGTTTGTGGTTTCCTAAGACTTGATCCCATTCACAAATACTATTTTCAAGACACCTTATATTTTTGCATTTCATTTTTTTCCCTGCCTAAATATATTACCATGCATTTCTCCCTGTTGGAATCCAGTCTGTTACTATATTTATTTACTTGAGCCTCATGTACCATTGAATCTAATGCACACCTCAATTTTCAAAACACTGAAACTCCCAAAAGTATTTGCTGCCAAATGTAATCTGCAGCAGGAAAAAGTGCACTTTTTGTTATCTGACCATTATAGTGGCTACCTGCTTAGGATTCCTTCTTTAAAAACAAATGTGTTAGAGCACCTAAACTTCCAGCAACAGAAAAGAAAAATTGAGATGCATCTCTGCTGTAGAATGAATCTACTTTAATTGCTTTGGTTCAATGCTATGGAATCCTGGGTGGTGTAGTTTTACAAGGTCTTGAGCCTTCTCTGCCATGCAATGCTGGGATTTGAAGTTTGGTGATGGATCAGCATTATTTGGTGATGGATCAGCATTATTTGGTGATGGATCAGCATTATTACCATATTATGCAAATCTAATGCGCACCCTAATTTTGGAGAGGTGATATAGCCAAGAAAGGTGAGCATTAGATTCGAGTAAATGGGGTAGTTTTGGGTCACTTCTGTAAAATGTTACTTATTTTTGGGTCCTGATTCTGTCCTCTGGATATGAACTCTCCCTCCCAATTTGGTGTCATTAGCAAATGTGATCAGTGTGCCTTCTGTCCCGTTTGTCATGAATACTTTTTAAACAAAGGTTCTTTTTGTGGCAATTTCCAGTGTGAGAAGATGTATCAGAACTTTTACAGAACAACATTTAGACATACAGATTTTATGTACAGTAGAGTCTCACTAATCCAAGCTAAACAGGCAGGCAGAAGCTTGGATAAGCGAATATCTTGGATAATAAGGAGGGATTAAGGAAACGCCTATTAAACATCAAATTAGGTTATGATTTTACAAATTAAGCACCAAAATCACGTTATACAGCAAATTTGAAAGAAAAAGTAGTTCAGTACGCAGTAATGTTATGTTGTAATTACTGTATTTACGAATTTAGCACCAAAATATCATGATATATTGAAAACATCGACTACAAAAATGGCTTGGATTATCCAGAGGCTTGGATAAACGGGGCTTGGATTAGTGAGACTCTACTGTAACTACATTGGATTCACAAACCTACAGTTACATTGTCTAACAAACAGACAACGGGAAATTACATTTTTACTCAGCATTCGCATTCACACATACAGTACACGCATTCATTCTCATGCAAACATCACAATTCTCCATCCTTCCTCCATGAAGAACACCTGCTTTTAGGCCAGACTGCTTGCTTGCAAATCTGCCAAGGCACAAAACTTCTAAAACGCCCAAAGAGCATGACTCCAAAACACACACCTTTCTCTTCCTTTGAGAAAAGGAGGCAAAGTGTCCAGAATTCTGTTTTTCATTGCAGATCGGACACTCCCAAATACACCATCTTCATACAGCATGGCGGGTGAACAGCTCCGCTATCTGTCACACTTTTTGGATTGTAATAAGGTCTCTTATATAGCAATATTCAGCTGATGTTGTCCCAAAGTTGTAAATGAATGATAGGTTATTTGGCCTGCTTTTTTCGTGTCAGGAGCAACTTGAGAATCTGCAAGTCGTTTCTGGTGTGAGACAATTGGCTGTCTGCAAGGATGTTGCCCAGGGGACACCCAGATGTTTTGATGTTTTTATCATTCTTGTGGGAGGCTTCTCTTATGTCTCCGCATGGAGCTGTAGCTGATAGACGGAGCTCATCCACACTCTCCCCAGGTTGGATTCGAACTGGCAACCTTCAGGTCAGCAACCAAACCTTCATGTTTGGATGTTCCGGTGCGCTTTTGAGTGAAGAGAACCACTAGACATGTAACTGTTTACAAACTCGTATCATCGCTCCTCACTCTATATGTTTTGATGTTTTAATTCGACCACTCTTCGTTCTTCTCCTGCTTGTTCTCCTCCTGCTTGTCCTGATTCTATTCATGGACCTTACCCAGAATTTTTGCACCAGTCACCCTGTATATGTAGAAATTGATGTTCAGGTTTTTAAAGTAATTGTTGTGTTATGTCATTTATATTTATATTGCTATATTGTTTTAAATTATTGATTGTATGTAAACTTATGTTGTTGCTGGACTCGTCCCAATGTAAGCCGCCCTGAGTCCCTTCAGGGAGATGGAGGCAGGGTATAACAATAAAGAAGTTATTATTATTATTATTATTATTATTATTATTATTATTATTATTATTATTATTATTCCTGTTGGTACAAGGGTTTAACCCACTGCTCCACCAAGGCTCAGTTGGGCCAGCTAAAACATGTTGATTCCATCTCAGTTTCCAGGCAGATGTTGACTCTTCATAATTGGTGTTGGCAAACGCAAGCAGCCTTGTGTTGACTTCCCTCTTAACATAAGGAACCTTGTAAACATTTCCTTAACTTAAAACAACCATTGTCTCTGATTAATGTAAGCATGTTGTTTCCCCCCAAGAGTTCATCAAGTCAGCAATGTCAATAGTTATCAAAGGCTTTTGTGGCTGGGATCACAGGGTTGTTGTGTCTTTTCCGAGCTGTATGGCCATGTTCCAGAAGTATTCTCTCCTGACGTTTCGCCCACATCCATGGCAGGTATCCTCAGAGGTTGTGAGGTATACCTCTGAGGATGCCTGCCATAGATGTGGGCGAAACGTCATGTTACACCCCAAGGCTGTAAGAGCACCTTGAAAATCACACTGGAGCCAGGATCATAAGCAAAGCAGTTTAATAGAGGATATATATATATATATATATATATATATATATATATATATATACACTAGCTGTGCCTGGCCACGCGTTGCTGTGGCGAAGTCTGGTGGTATGGGAAATAAAGTATTGAGGAATTGGTGGTAGTAAGGTAAAGGGTAAAGGTTTTCCCCTGACATTAAGTCCATTATAAATGGGTTATATAGCTGTGTGGAAGGGCCTTGAGTCTACACTGCCATATAATCCAGTTAAAATCATTTTATAGGCAGTGTGGAAGAGGCCTAAGTGAGGCCTAACTCTGCCTGTCCCCTGGGCTGAGTGGGTTGCTAGGAGACCAAGTGGGCGGAGCTTAGCCTTCTAACTGGCAGCAATTGGACAAAAAACAATTATTCCTCTCACTCTAATTAGGACTTTATTTTTCTTTTCCTTTTATTATATGAACGCAGAGGCATGGATGAGGGGTTGTGCTGCCAAGTTTAGTGTTTCTGGGATGTGTAGTTTTGTTGTTTTGTCCTAGGCCGAAATTTCATTACCCTTTTATATACAGTAGAGTCTCACTTATCCAACATAAACGGGCCGGCAGAATGTTGGATAAATGAATATGTTGGATAATAAGGAGGCATTAAGGAAAAGCCTATTAAACATCAAATTAGGTTATAATTTTAAAAATTAAGCACCAAAACATCATGTTATACAACAAATTTGACTGAAAAAGTAGTTCAATACACAGTAATGTTATGTAGTAATTACTGTATTTACAAATTTAGCACCAAAATATCATGATGTATTGAAAACATTGACTACAAAAATGCGTTGGATAATCCAGAACGTTGGATAAGCGAGTGTTGGATAAGTGAGACTCTACTGTATATAGATATATGCGCTAGCAAAAACGTTTAAAGTCTATAGAGAGAATAGTCCATAAGGTAATGTCCTCAGCTGTTTAAAAACAAGTCCAATAAAGTCTTTCAGTATTGTAATCCACAAATGGAACTCGTTAGTTCCACCAAGAAGTCAGGGTTAGTCTGTGAACGTTGTCCAAACAAGATTAGTCCAAAGTTGCAAGGATCAGGAGCAAGACGCTGGAAATCCACAAACTGTAATCCACATGGAAAGCAAAACCAAGGAATTTGTGGAATCAAGGTTAGCAAGGCAAGGTATACTCGAGAGTCACAAGGCAGGGACTCGGCTTGGAAATCCTGAAACGAGACATTGGAACAAGGCAGGAAGCAAGATACTGGAACATGGAATCCTCCTCCGAGGATGGCAAAGTTGACACCGCAACCAGAGTGGGGACCAAGGGACCTTTAAGGAGTTCTCAAGGACACAAGTCAGTGAGAGTTGGGGTGCGCAGAACTTCACATGGGAAAGTTAGTCATTAGTGCGCCGGAGAGCCAAACGTTGACTCCGCCGCACACCCTCCCTTTGACTCCTTTCCTTTGTAAAAGATTCCCTCCGATTAAAAGCAGTATCCTCCCCTGCGTCAACAACATCTGGCAAAACCAAACTTGACTGAGGATCGGAATGTTCGCCAATTAGCAGATTCTCTGGCACCACAACTTCAGGCACCTACAAAGACAATAGGCTTTGATCCAAGTCTTGGATAGCCCCAAAATCCGAGTCAGACTCCGAATCAAAATCCAACTCCTGCTGAATGACAGGCCGAGATGGCTGAGTTACAACATGTCAGAAGACAAAACTTCTGGTACATGGACATACAGCCTGGAAAAGACATAACAACCCAATGTCAACAGTTAATCATTTGTCACAGTTCTTATCAATATTGGTAGTTCAGCAACTTTTAATTACATTTCCTGAGTGTACTTAATAATTTAGTCATTGCAGGCCTTAATCTTCAGAATGGCGGCTCCAAAAATGTTAGCTCTCTCATTCATCCATTCCTTTTATTCAGTTCATTCATACCCACACATATGTAATCCACATTTATCAAATCTGCATGTCATATTTCATCATGACACACACTCCACTCCTTGATAAAGATGTTGAAAAGGGCATTAATGCAAACATCACATCGAGGCGCAACAGAAGCGCAAGGAGGGGTCTGTGCACGCGTGGGGTCGTGCTTCCCACGCGTGTGGGTCCAGGACTTTTCTCCCTCTTTGATGGCATCACTCCCTATATTGAGGTCCACTCGCTTTTTTCCTATTCGCAGTGCTGGGGGGAAGGGAGGATCCACTTGGATGTCTGTTCAGTGGCTCCAGAAGTCCCTCAGCCTCCTTTCTCGCTGCTCATTTATTATGCAGCACATCTATTTCAATAATGCAAATCCTTGGGGCGTGATTCAATTAGGGCCTGCCAATTGAATTCCCCATGAATCGCATGCGGAGAGGAGGATGGGGAGACCAGCCCGGAGGGATATTTGGGGGGCGGGGGGGGGGGCATGGGGTCAGCAATACAATCATAGAACCACAGATTGACAGAACCAGGCAGGGAGGCACCATCCAAGCCCTCCTGACAAATGCCCATCCAGCCAAGGGAGTCCCAGGCAGCACATGTCACTGCTGAAGTTCTTTCCCTGCAATGGGAATCCATGGCTCGACGAGCATCACAAAACATGCTTTCCCCCTTCCCCTCAATGGGACATCCTTTCAGACATGGCTCTCCTGCCCTCCTATTCAAGGTAAATGACCCCAGGTCCCTAAACCTGCTCCTGTGAAGGATTCAGAGCTTCCAGACCTTGGATCATTGAATCTTGGTCCAGCTGGTCAATGTCCTTCTTGAAATACCCCTGATATTGATGATATTGATATCCCCGGGGAAACAGGGTTGTTGTATGTTTTCCAGGCTGTATAGCCATACAGCCCGGAAAACATACAACAATCCTGTGATCTGGGCCATGAAAGCCTTCGACAACACACTCCCTGGGGAAACCTTATTGCCCACAGGTTGGGGAAGAACAGAAGACAAGATGGGAGAGGGTTGAGGAGAAAGGGGGAAGGGGGCTTTTCCAGACATGGGGTCCTTGGCCAAGTGAAACCTACTTTCCATCAATCTATCTATCTATCCATCCATCCATCCATCCATCCATCCATCCATTCACTCACCTAACTCTTTTCCTTCTCCTTCCTTCCTCCCTCCCTCCCTCCCTCCCTTCTTTATTTCTTTGTATCCTTCCTTTTCTCTTTCTTTCCTCCTTCCCCTCCCTCCCTCCCTCCTCTTTAGTTTTTCTTCCTTCCTTCCTTCCTTCCTTCCTTCCTTCCTTCCTTCCTTCCTTCCTTCCTTCCATCCATCCTTCCTATTCCTTCCTTTTCTCTCTCTCTCTCTCTTCCTTCCTTCCCTTCCTTCCTTTTCTCTCTCTCTCTCTTCCTTCCTCTTTTCCTTCCTTCCTTCCTTCCTTCCTTCCTTCCTTCCTTCCTTCCTTCCTTCCTTCCTTCCTTCCATCCACCCATCCTTCCTATTCCTTCCTTTTCTCTCTCTCTCTCTCTTCCTTCCTTCCCTTCCTTCCTTTTCTCTCTCTCTCTCTTCCTTCCTCTTTTCCTTCCTTCCTTCCTTCCTTCCTTCCTTCCTTCCTTCCTTCCTTCCTATTCCTTCCTTTTCTCTCTCTCTCTCTTCCTTCCTTCCCTTCCTTCCTTCCTTTTCTCTCTCTCTCTCCCTTCCTTCCTTCCTTCCTTCCTTCCTTCCTTCCTTCCTTCCTTCCTTCCTTCCTTCCTTCCTTCCTCTTTTCCTTCCTTCCTCCCTCCCTCCCTCTAGGACCCCCTTTGGGCAAACCTGGGACAGTTTAGTCTTGGGAACCCCTCCTTACAGCCCTCCCCCCACCCAAGAGACAGCGAGGTGTTCCTGAAAGAAACCAGGCCCCAACTCATAAAAGGGGACCATAAACTCAACACCTTGAACTACATCCAGGAAAAGGCTCCAAGGAGGGTGGGGAGAAGGTAGAGAGAGAGAGAAAGAGGGACAAGGGAGGGCCTGGGGGGTGGCGAGTGGCAACCTATTTGTCCTTGGCTGCTGGCCCCCCAACACACAGGGGCGGGAGGAGGTGAGGAAAGAGGGTCTACGATCCCCCTTCAGGACAGGATTCCTTGCTCTCCTGGGCCAGACATGGGGAGGGGGGTACATTACAGATTAGGCCCAAATCCCCCAGTTAATCATCGAATTAGAGGAGTTGAAAGAGACCCCAAAGGCCACCCGGTCCAACCCTCTAGGGCTGGATCTACAGTGTCTTATATTCCAGGACCGGATCCCAGGGGTTTTTTTTGGCAGTGCAGACCCAAACATCTACTTCTGCTTTATTGACTATTCTCAAGCCTTCGACTGTGTGGATCATAATAAACTGTGGCATGTTCTTGGTGGTCTGGGGAGACCAAGTCCCCTTGTCTGTCTCCTGAGAAATCTGTATAAAGTGTCAGCAAAGGTAAAAACCTTAAGTTGCAGAGTATCAAAGAAAAATAGAATAAAGCTGCAGCAGAAACAAAGCCCCGAAGTAATGTGGTCAAATAAGAAGCTACATTGTAGCATAAAGTCATCTTACTTTAATGCTGTAACAGAAGCATAATGCAGGAACAAAAAACTCAGAGAGAGAATACAGGCAGAATGCAGAGAATATATAAATGAAAGATACACCTCCAACTGTATCTGATTGATAAAGCTCAAAGTACAAGCATACTACCAGTTAAAGGTACAGACTTACTGGCTAAACATGAACTATATAATTTTGCAAGCATTATAATACTTTCAACATAAAGACCAAGTAGCCACAGTCAGAACAGACCACTGAACAGGAGACGGGTTCAAGACTGGGAAAGGAGTGCGGACATCAGGGCTGCGTCCTCTCACCCTCCCTATTCAACTTGTACGCAGAACACATCATGCGACATATGTGCAGGGCTTGACGAATCCAAGGCCGGAGTTAAAATTGCTGGAAGAAACATTCACAACCTTAGGTATGCAGATGATAACACTCTGATGAAAGCTGAAAGCGAGGAGGAGCTGAGGAGCCTTATCACCAAGGGGAAAGGAAGAAGAAAGGGCAAAAGCTGGGTTGCAGTTAAACATCAAGAAAACCAAGATCATGGCAACGACACCTATTGATGACTGGCAAATAGAGGGAGAAAACATGGAGGCAGTGACAGACTTTGTATTTCTAGGCGCAAAGATTCCTACAGCCAGGAAATCAGAAGACGTTTCCTTCTTGGGAGGAGATCAAGGACCAACCTGGACAAAATAGTGAAGAGCAGAGACATCACACTGGCAACGAAGGTCCGCAGAGTCAAAGCCATGGTCTTCCCCATAGTGACCTATGGATGCGAGAGCTGGACCATAAGGAAGGCTGAGCGAAGGAAGGAAGAGAGACGCTCTTGAACTCTGGTGCTGGAGGAACATCCTGAGCGTGCCTTGGACCTTGGCAAGAAGGTCCGACCAGTCCATCCTCCAGGAAATGATGCCCAGTGGCTGCTCACTGGAGGGAAGGATATTGGAGGCAAAGATGAAGTATTTTGTCCACATCATGAGGAGACAGGAAAGCTTGGAGAAGATTGTGATGCTGGGGAAAATGGAAGGAAAAAGGAAGAGAGGCCAACCAAGGGCGAGATGGATGGACAGTATCCTTGAAGGGACTGGCTTGACCTTGAAGGAACTGGGGGCGGAGACGGCCGACAGGGAGCTCTGGCCTGGACAGGTCCAGAAGGTCAACAAGAGTCGGAGACGACTAAATGACTGACCAGCAGCAGCAGACCCATATAATCCAGTTCAAACCAGATAATTTGGGATCAAAATCCTGGAATATAGGGCAGTGTAGATCCAGGCTGGCAGACAGGTACAATCCAAGCCCTCCCAACAGATGGCCATCCAGCCTCTGCTTAAAATCCTCCAAAAAAAATAAGGTTCCCACGACCCCATTGCCCTCCTGATATACCTGCCCAGGGCTTCTTCATGGAGGGGGAGGGTCATCAGGGCTGCCAGCTGGACAGATGACCAGTGCTATAGCCAGACCCATCAGAGGCAGAGCTGTGTGGAAGGGGCAAGGAAGATCTTGGAGTCTTTGTGGAGAACAAGATGAACATGAGCCAAGAGTGTGATGCAGCAGCTCAAAAAGCCAATGGGATTCTGGGCCGCATCCAAAGGAGTACTTACTGACTTTCTTAGGGGATCCTTCATAGCCCGAGGATGGTGGCCCTCCAAGTGTAGTGTCTTGGTGGTGGATGTGTAAGTGGCTGTGGAGACCTATTCTTGATGGATGGTCACCTTGTTGTGGTGAGGGGGCTTGGGTGTTCCAATGAACCTGTGGGCGTAACCCTCGGAGTCGTGGGATTTGGAAGCCACCATTGTCATGTTAACCACGTCACTGGTTGGACCCCACCCTGTGAAGACTGTGTGTTGATCGGCTGTGCACCGACCTCCACACATTAAAAAACCTCACACACAGTCGTCCTCCAGTAGATCAAAAGGAGTCTGAAAATATTCAGATTGAGGGAAATCCTGGAGCCTCTTTCTTCTGCTTTGGTCGGACCTCTTCACCTGGAATCACCGTGTCCTATTCTGGCCCCACAGTTTAAAAGACATAGAGACTCCAAGTTGGAAGGTGTCCAGAGGAAGAGGGTGACTCAAAGGATCAAAGGTCTGGAGACCATGAATAATCCCTCTGAGGAACATCTTAAAGACCTGGGTTTGTTTGGCCTCCAGAAGAGAAGGTTGAGAGAAGGAGACAGGAGAGCCATGCATAAATATTTGAGAGGACACCACAAGGAAGAGGGAGCGGGCTTGTTTTCAGCAGCCCTTGAAACTATGAAACTATGAGACATGGGTTCAAATGACAGGAAAGAACAGGGGTTCCCAAACTTTTTAGACTGGAAGCCAGTTCATGATCCCTCAGACCGTTGGGAGGGCCGGAATATAGTTGGCCACAAAACAACAACAACAACAACAACAATAACAACAACAACAACAACAATGAGGTTTGGCCATTGGGCCATTTAGTCCAACTCCCTTCTGCCTTTGTGCACCAAAAGCACAAGCAAAGCACCCCTGACAGATGGCCACCCAGCCTCAATGTTACCCTGTTTCCCTGAAAATAAGACATCCCCAAAAAATAAGACCTACTAGAGGCTTTGCTGAATTGCTAAATATAAGGCCTCCCCTGAAAGTAAGACCTAGCAAAGTTTTTGTTTGGAAGCATGCAGGATTGGTAAATGTATATACCATAGATAGTTGTACAGTGAAATAAAAGTAGTAACAAGAAATAATAATATTATTATAATAACTTTATTCTTGTGTCCCATCTCCATCTCCCAGAAGGGACTCGGGGCAGCCTACACAGGGACAAGCACAACAACAACATAAATTTACATACAAACAGAAATTTAAAAACAGTAATTTGAAAACAGTATAGCAATAAAATATAATATAGAAATTCTTGAAAGGATTCACAGTTTGGTTATACTGGTTTGTGATGACAACTACTGTACAGTAGATAATAAATTTTCATTTTTAAAAAATTCAACCATAAATGTGAATTCTTCTTTGTGGAAAAATAAGACATCCCCTGAAAATAAGACCTAGAGCCTCTTTGGGAGCAAAAATTAATATAAGACCCTGTCTTATTTTTGGGGAAACAGGGTAATAATAATATTTAATAACAACAACAACAGCAACATTTGGGAAGAGTTTGACTTGTTATTTTGTGATATGAAATCCAGCATATATATCTCATTTGCTTTGTCATACTATGTCTTCGTGTCAATAATAATAAATAATAATATCGAAAAATCAGCTGATGACCCAAAATGCAGACTGTACAAGGAAACCAACAAAACCACGAAAGCTGGAAGGTGTGCAAAGGAGGGCAACCAAAATGATAAAGGGTCTGGAGACTATGAAACCATTGATCATCTCCTCAGCTGCTGTAAGAAAATCGCACAGACAGACTACAAACAGAGGCACAAGTATGTGGCCCAAATGATCCATTGGAACGTATGCCTCAAGTACCACCTCCCAGCAGCAAAGAACTGGTGGGATCACAAACCTGCAAAAGTATTGGAAAATGAGCACGCAAAGATACTGTGGGACTTCCGAATCCAGACTGACAAAGTTCTGGAACACAGCACACCAGACATCACAGTTGTGGAAAAGAAAAAGGTTTGGATCATTGATGTTGCCATCCCAGGTGACAGTCGCATAGATGAAAAACAACAGGAAAAACTGAGCCGCTCTCAGGACCTCAAGATTGAACTTCAAAGACTCTGGCAGAAACCAGTGCAGGTGGTCCCGGTGGTGATGGGCACACTGGGTGCCGTGCCAAAAGATCTCAGCCGGCATTTGGAAACAATAGACATTGACAAAATCACCATCTGCCAACTGCAAAAGGCCACCCTGCTGGGATCTGCACGCATCATCCGAAAATACATCACACAGTCCTAGACACTTGGGAAGTGTTCGACTTGTGGTTTTGTGAAACGAAATCCAGCATATCTATCTTGTTTGCTGTGTCATACAACGTCGTTGTGTCAATAATAATAATAATAATAATAATAATAATAATAATAATAATAATAATAATAATGATGGGACCCCTTGGACCCTTTGGTCCAACCCCCTTCTGCCTTTGTGCCAGAACCCTCTGCCTCATGTCTGATGGAGGATTCTTCCTTAGAAACTTCTAAACTGAGGCTGGATGGCTATCTGTCAGGAATGCTTGGATTATGCTTTTCCTGCATGGCAGTGGGTTGGACTAGATAGCCCATGGGGTCTCTTCCAACTCTATTATTCTAGGAGTCTATGATTCTATTTATACCCCATTTTGGGCCCTTCCACATGCCATATAACTCAAAATATAAGGCGGTTAATCCACACTATCTGTTCGAACTGAGTCCACACTGCCAAATAATCCCGTTCTATGCGAATTTTATACAGCTGTGGAATTCTTCCCATTCCTAGGCAAGATGCCACTATAACCAGAAATAAAATATAACAATATAAACTATAAGACAGTATTTCCTATTTATGCTACAGTCATAAAACATTCAATATACAGACAAGTCATTTCAGAGTTAGGTCAACCCTAAGTCTAAAGCTTAGGACAGAGGCCAGGTCAATGACCTTGGAGGGCCGCATCCGGCCCATGGGTTTTAGTTTGGGGACCCCTGGTCTAGACAATCTCATAAGACCATAGGTAAGCAAAGAGACCTCCAAAGACCATCTAGATGGTCTCAGAAGACCATCGGTAAGGAAAGGGACCCTCAAAAGCCATCTAGATGATCTCATCAGGCCATCAGAAGACCATAGATAAGGAAAGAGACCCTCAAAGACCATCTAGATGGTTTCAAAAGACCATAGGTAAGGAAAGGGGCCCCCAAAGGCCATCTAGACAATCTCATAAAACCATAGGTAAGGAAAGGAACCCTCAAAAGCCATCTAAATGATCTCATCAGGCCATCAGAAGACCATAGATAAGGAAAGGGACCCTCAAAGGCCATCTAGATGGTTTCATAAGACCATCGGTAAGGAAAGGGACCCTCAAAAGCCATCTAGATGATCTCATCAGGCCATCAGAAGACCATAAATAAGGAAAGAGACCCTCAAAGACCATCTCGTTGGTTTCATAAGACCATAGGTAAGGAAAGGGGCCCCCAAAGGCCATCTAGACAATCTCATAAAACCATAGTTAAGGAAAGGGACCCTCAAAGGCCATCTAGATGGTTTCATAAGATCATAGGTAAGGAAAGTGACCTCCAAAAGCCATCTAGACGGTCTCATAAGACCGTAGCTAAGCAAAGAGACCTTCAAAGACCATCTAGATGATCTTATAAGACCATAGGTAAGCAAAGAGACCTCCAAAGACCAGGTAGACTTAGGTCATCCCTAACTCTAAAGCTTAGGACAGGGGCCAGTCAATGACCTTGGAGGGCCACATCTGGCCCAGGGGCCTTAGTTTGGGGACCCCTGCTATAGCATATATAGGAAATACTGTCTTATAGTTTATATTATTATATTATATTTCTGGTTATAGTGGCCTCTTGCCTGTGTATTTCGGGGAATCCCTTCTCTGTATTAGTCTTCCCATTCCTGCCACATCTTTTGCCCACAAGGCCAATTGGCTCTGGCATCCATGGCTAGAAGTGACTGGTTTGTCACCTGAGCCCAGAGCCAACCTCCAAATGGCCCCGGAGGAGGAGGAGGACAAATGGGGACAAGAGGCCAAGAAGAAGAAGAAGAAGGCGCAGGCACCAGGCTCAGATTTCAAAGCTTCCCCAATCTGTTGGGGAAGGTCAGACAAACAGCCCCCCTGCGCTCCACACCTCCTTCCCGCTGACGGATGAGACCCCTGACCTTGGGAAAGGCCAAATGGAGGGAGAGGAGAAGAAAGGGGGTGTCCTTTTGGCCTCTAAAGGCAGGAGACCCCTCCCGGATGGCCCTGACCCTTTGGCCGTGGTAGGGGGCATCACAGAGAGCGGTCCTCCGGCCTTTGGGGTCTCCAGCACCCCTTGTGTCAGAGCAAATTCAGGCCTTCTGAGTTGGGAGCCTCACCATAGAAGGGTCCAAACATTATATGGGTCTCACACCAAGCATGGGCCAACTTGGGCCCTCCTTCCAGGTGTTTTGGACTGCAACTCCCACCATTCCTAACAGTCTCAGGCCCTTTCCTTTTCACACCCAACCGCTTAAGCAACATGCATCCACCTCCACTGAGGTGTAAAGCAGACTGGCTACAAAATGGAGTTCTGAGTCTGAACATGCTCAGTACAATCAAATTTCTATAAACCCTCCCACACCACACGCTTAAGTAGAAGGGGCCTGAGGCTGTTAGGAATGGTGGGAGTTGCAGTCAAAAACACCTGGAAGGAGGACCCAAGTTGCCCCATGCCTGCTCTACACTGACCATATAATGCAGATTCAACAATTCAGTTGAATGTTGCAATTGGCCAGCTTCATTACGAAGCAGCCAGGCTTTGAAGCTGCAGTGCCATTAAATGCTTAGCAAGGTGGTCAATGGCAACATTCACACTTGTCTCCAACAGACAAGAGTTCTTTCTTTCTCCCACCCTGGACATCATTCCACAGATATATAAACCCCACTTGCTTAGTTTCCAACAGACCTCACAACCTTTGAAGATGCCTGCCAGGAATGTGGGCATAACATCAGGAGAGAATGCTTCTGGAACATGGCCAGACAGCCCGGAAAACTCACAGCAGCCTAACCATGGCTTCTTTTTATTTATTGACTAGCTGTGCCCGGCCACGTGTTTCTGTGGCGAAGTCTGGTGGTATGGGAAATAAAGTATTGAGGAATTGGTGGTAGTTAAGGTCAAGGGTAAAGGTTTTCACCTGTAGAGTAAAATCTCACTTATCCAACATTCGCTTATCCGGTGTTCTGGATTATCCAACGCAGTCTGCCTTTTAGTAGTCAATGTTTTTTTAGTCAGTGTTTTAAATTCATTGTGATATTTTGGTGCTAGATTTGTAAATACATTAATTACTACATAGCATTACTGCGCATGGAACTACTTTTTCTGTCAAATTTGTTGTATAACATGATGTTTTGGTGCTTAATTTGTATAATCATGACCTAATTTGATGTTTAATCTGCTTTTCCTGAATCCCTTCTTATTATCCAACATATTCACTTATCCAACGTTCTGCCGGCCTGTTTATGTTGGATAAGTGAGACTCTACTGTATATTGATAATCTTATATTATCTGCTTAGAACTGGATTATATGAGCCCCCTTCTTCACAGCTGTATAAAATGCACACTGAAGTGGATTATATGGCAGTGTGGAGTCAAGATAACCCAGTTCAAAGCAGATAATATAAGATTATAAATGGGTTATATAGCTGTGTGGAAGGGCCTTGAGTCTACACTGTATTTTATCAGTATCTTATAGGCAGCGTGAAAGAGGCCTGAGGCCTAACTGTGCCTCTCCCCTGGGCTGAGTAGGTTGCTAGGAGACCAAGTTGGCGGAGTTTAGCCTTCTAACTGGCAGCAATGGGATAAAACCAATTATTCCTCTCCCTCTAATTAGGACTTTATTTTTCTTTTCTTTTTGCTGTATCAACCTAGAGCCGTGGATGATGGGTTGTGTTGTCAGATTTCGAGGTTGGGGGGCCTGTAGTTTTGTTGTTTTGTCCGCTGCCCTGATGCCATCACTCTTTTATATATATTGATGTCTTTGCATGTGCTATTATTGTTGTTTTTGTTATTATTTGCAAACCTGCATTGATTCTCAGTCCATATTGGGGGGAAAGTGGGCCACAAATGAACATGTTTTCCTTTTGGGTTCAGTCTCAATGTGGGTTTTGGACCAGTTTCTCTCTTAATTTCCTCAACTGGGGATCAAAGCAGACCGCGGCACCTTCCAGGCCGTTTTTCATGTTGCAATTGTCCTCTGACGGTCTTTTCCACGGCAATTTTGCTCAGACGTTTTGCCCATCTGTTTGGAATTGCTCCCCGAAGACCCCCGCGCTGACCTCCTTCCCAGAGGGGACAATGAATCTCCATTTGTGGGTCTCGATATCTCATAATTGTTTCTCTTTGCCTTCGTTCCCCGCCGACCCCTGGGACTGCCTCTTCTATGAGCCACGCTTCCTTTTCCCCCACTGCAGTTATGTCTGGATTATTGCTTCTCATTATTTGCCAGTTTGGATCATAAAGTCCCCCAGGATTTCGACATTGCTGCCGCTTGCAACGGCTCCTTCAGATGTACGTTGTCGATGTAAATATTATTATTTTCCAGCGTTGCTGGCTTTATCCGGGCGTTTCTCATAAATAAATGGAGAAGATGGTCCACAGTTTCATGGGATGCTGCTTGTCTGAAAACCACATTGCAAAACAGCAACATTAGCAGCAACAAACAACAACAACAAGATGACAGCAGCGAAGGGGCCCAGTCTTGGATGCTTCGGAGTGTATTTTCCTTCTTTGCTTTTAATAGCTTGACAATGGGTACATCTACGAGGGTTGAATGAAAAGTCATGCCTCCACCTTCGTAACTCCTCAAGAGATGGCAGTCCTGGTCTGTGGCAGGTACTCACTTGTTCAGTGGGCTCTACTCTACAGTTCCATTTGGCGGGAAGCCTTAGCATTGAACAGTTGTAGGAGGGTTGAATGAAAAGTAATGCCTCCACCTTCGTAACTCCTAAACAAATGGCAGTCCTGGTCTGCGGCAGGTACTCACTTGTTCAGTAGACTCTCCTCTACAGTTAGTTCCTTTTGGCGGGAAGCCTTAGCATTGAATGGTTGTACGAGGGTTGAATGAAAAGTAATGCCTCCACCTTCGTAACTCCTCAAGAGATGGCAGTTCTGGTCTGTGGCAGGTACAGACTTGTTCAGTGGACTCTCCTCTACAGTTCCATTTGGCAGGAAGCCTTAGCATTGAACGGTTGTAGGAGGGTTGAATGAAAAGTAATGCCTCCATCTTGGTAACTCCTCAAAAGATGGCAGTCCTGGTCTGTGGCAGGTACTCTCTTGTTCAGTAGACTCTCCTCTATAGTTCCATTTGGCGGGAAGCCTTAGCATTGAACGGTTGTAGGAGGGTTGAATGAAAAGTAATGCCTCCACCTTCGTAACTCCTCAAGAGATGGCAGTTCTGGTCTGTGGCAGGCACAGACTTGTTCAGTGGACTCTCCTCTACAGTTCCATTTGGCGGAAAGCCTTAGCATTGAACGGTTGTAAGAGGGTTGAATGAAAAGTAATGCCTCCACCTTCGTAACTCCTCAAGAAATGGCAGTCCTGGTCTGCGGTAGGTACTCGCTTGTTCAGTAAACTCTACAGTTAGTTCCATTTGGCAGGAAGTCTTAGCATTGAACGGTTGTACGAGGGTTGAATGAAAAGTAATGCCTCCACCTTCGTAACTCCTCAAGAGATGGCAGTTCTGGTCTGTGGCAGGTACAGACTTGTTCAGTGGACTCTCCTCTACAGTTCCATTTGGCGGAAAGCCTTAGCATTGAACGGTTGTAGGAGGGTTGAATGAAAAGTAATGCCTCCACCTTGGTAACTCCTCAAAAGATGGCAGTCCTGGTCTGTGGCAGGTACTCTCTTGTTCAGTAGACTCTCCTCTATAGTTCCATTTGGCGGGAAGCCTTAGCATTGAACGGTTGTAGGAGGGTTGAATGAAAAGTCATGCCTCCACCTTTGTAACTCCTCAAGAGATGGCAGTCTCGGTCTGCGGTAGGTACTCGCTTGTTCAGTAGACTCTCCTCTACAGTTAGTTCCATTTGGCGGGAAGCCTTAGCATAGAGCGGTTGTGTTGTTAAAGTGCGAAGTATGGAACCCTGCGCAGACGGTCGGTCAATGCAACTTGAGCAACGTGCAGTCATTGAATTCTTGACAGCAGAAGGTGTCACCCAAAGGAGAAAGGTGTCTCCTTCATTCTCCTAACGAGAGTGGAGTTCCTGGCAAATTTCAAGTCCGTGCGCTTTCATTTCCGGCGTCAGCATCCTGGGTACCCATCGTGCACAGATCTTCCAATAGCCAAGCAAAGCAATCATGTGACCCACAAGTTCTTGTGAAAGGCCGATGATGCTTGAAATGTCTCTCTGAGTGATATGACGATCGTCCTGAATCAATCTGTCATCCTTTTGCTTGTGAAACCCAGTGGTTGCTGTCAGAGGACGTCCAACTCTTTGTTTGTCACGCAAGTCAGATGTTCCCACCTCAACATCTTTAAAGTTATTTGCCCAACAACACACAGTACTCACATCCACACAATTACCATAAACCGCTTGCATTCTTTGATGAATCTCCTTTGGGGTGACACCTTCTGCTGTCAAGAATTCAGTGACTGCATGTTGCTTAAGTCGCATTAACTGACCGTCTGCACAGGGTTCCATACTTCGCACTTTAACAACACAACCATTCAATGCTCAGGCTTCCCGCCAAATGGAACTGTAGAGGAGAGTCTAGTGAACAAGCCAGGACCTGCCGCAGACCAGGATTGCCATCTCTTGAGGAGTTAAGAAGGTGGAGGCATTACTTTTCATTCAACCCTCGTCTGTACAAATTTTCTATTTATTATTTATTACAATATTTATATCCCACCCTTTTCACCCAACAGGGGACTCAGGGCGGCTTACAATAAAACGCATATATAAATATTATACAGCGCAATATAAATCAGTTAAAAAATTATTAATTTACATCAGTATTCATAAAACACATTATAAAATACAGGTAGGCATGTTCAGTTAAAAAAACAACAACAAAAAACTGGGTCTGTCGATTGAGTTCAGCGTACATGATAATAATTAATGCTGCCAATTACAGTAGAGTCTCACTTATCCAACATAAACGGGCCAGCAGAATGTTGGATGAGCGAATATGTTGGATAATAAGGAAACATTAAGGAAAAGCCTATTAAACATCAAATTAGGTTATGATTTTACAAATTAAGCACCAAAACATCAGGTTATACAACAAATTTGGCAGAAAACGTAGTTCAATACGCAGTAATGCTATGTAGTAATTACTGTATTTACAAATTTACCACCAAAATATCACGATGTATTGAAAACATTGACTAAAAAAATGCGTTGGATAATCCAGAACGTTGGATAAGTGAGACTCTACTGTATTATTCAAAAGCCATATAATTTGTAAGCCGCTCTGAGTCCCCTTCAGGATGAGAAGGGCAGGATATAAATGTAGTAAATAAATGTAGTAAACAATAAATAAATAAATAATTTTTAGACTTAGGCTGGCCCAAAGTCTGAAATGACTTGAAGGCACACAACAACAACAACAATCCTAATTAACTTGACTATCTCATTGGCCAGAAGCAGGCCCACACTTCCCATTGAAATCCTGATAAATTTATGCTGGTTAAAATTGTTTTTATTTTAAAATATTGTATTGTTCTTTCATTGTAGTTGTTGTTTTGCACTACTAATAAGACATGTGTAGTGTGCATAGGAATTAGGCGATTTTTCGTGGTTTTCTTTCTCCGCACGTCTTTTGTTGCTGAAGTGTTCAATACTTTCTTCCCCTACACATCTGCCAATGTATTATTTTTTCCCCCTTTACTTTCTTTGATGTGTTCACTCAAGGATCGTTGCTCCGCTTCATTGGTTTCACTTTTAATAAGCTCTGGCCAGTGCCACTGGTATTACACAACAGATAGCGTCGATCAATACTATTTCAAGGATGTAAAAACGTGATTCGCTCTCATAATTTTCTGGCTGTTTTCTACCCATTTCTGCTTGACTCCAAACAACCATTCCTTCATTTAGGGTGCGTCTACACAGTGGAATTGATCCAGTTTGATGCCACTTTGACTGTCATGGCTCAATGCTATGGGGTCCTGGGAGTTGTAGTTTGGTAAGACACAAGAAAGGCCTTGTAGTTTTCCAAGGCCTTTAGCCTTGCAAAACTTTACAACTCCCGGGATCTCATAGCACTGAACCATGACAGTTAAAGTAGTGTCACATTGGATTAGTGTGAGTTTTCCGGGCTGTCTGGTCATGTTCCAGAAGCATTCTCTCCTGACGTTTCACCCACATCTATGGTAGACATCCTCAGAGGTTGTGAGGTTTGTTCGAAACTGGGAAAGTAAGGATACACGCACACACACACACACAGTAGAGTCTCACTTATCCAACATTCGCTTATCCAATGTTCTGGATTATCCAACACATTTTTGTAGTCAATGTTTTCAATACATCGTGATATTTTGGTGCTAAATTTGTAGATACAGTAATTACTATGTAGCATTACTGCATATTGAACTACTTTTTCTGTCAAATTTGTTGTATAACATGATGTTTTGGTGCTTAATTTGCAAAATCATAACCTATTTTGATGTTTAATAGGCTTCTCCTTAATCTCTCCTTATTATTCAACGTATTCGCTTATCCAACGTTCTGCTGGCCCGTTTATGCTGGATAAGTGAGACTCTACTATATATATATACAGTAGAGTCTCACTTATCCAACACTCGCTTATCCAACATTCTGGATTATCCAACACATTTTTGTAGTCAATGTTTTCAATATATCGTGATATTTTGGTGCTAAATTCATAAATACAGTAATTACTACATAGCATTACTGCGTATTGAACTACTTTTTCTGTCAAATTTGTTGTATAACATGATGTTTTGGTGCTTAATTTGCAAAATCATAACCTAATTTGATGTTTAATAGGCTTCTCCTTAATCTCTCCTTATTATTCAACGTATTCGCTTATCCAACGTTCTGCTGGCCCGTTTATGCTGGATAAGTGAGACTCTACTGTATATATATATATATATGTGGAATAATGTCCAGGGTGGGAGAAAGTACTCTTGTCTGTTGGGAGGCAAGTGTGAATGTTGCATTTGGCCAGCTTGATTGGCATCGAGTGGCCTTGCAGCTTCAAAGCCTGGCTGCTTCCTGCCTGTGGGAATCCTTTGTTGGGAGGTGTCTGTCGGGGACAAGTGTGACTGTTGCAATTGGCCAGCTAGTGTCAAATTGCTTCCATCTCCAGTATAGATGCATCCGAAATCATATAACTGGCTTGCCCTGCGAGTCTGTGACTGCGAGACTTTGTATATCTCTCGGAACACGGATTTCTTTTACTTTCTTGTGTTGAAAATCCTTTGCTTATATATATTTATTTATTTACAGTATTTATATTCCGCCCGTTGCGCCCCGAAGGGGACTCAGGGCGGATTACAATGAACACATATATGGCAAACATTCAATGCCAACAGACAAACAACATACAGTAGACAGACTCAGAGGCATTTTTAACATTTTTCCAGCTTCACGATTCCGGCCACAGGGGGAGCTGTTGCTTCACCGTCCAGTAGTGGCTGTACTTCCTCATTCCTTTCCTCGTGTTTTGCTGGCAGTTTTATGGTGTTGTAGATTAGTTAAATTAGCCTCCCCGCATAAAGCGTCCCTAAATTTCCCTAATTGACAGATGCAACTGTCTTTCGGGGCTGCATAGGTCAACAGCAAGCCGGGGCTATTAATGGTCGGAGGCTTAACCAGACCCGGGCTTCGAACTCATGACCTCTCGGTCAGTAGTGATTTATAGCAGCTGGTTACTAGCCAGCTGCACCACAGCCCGGCCCCTACACTTCCCAAACTGTGTTATTTCTCCCCTTTTGGGGTCTCTTATGGTATTTCCACCAAGGAACTATATTTCCTTCCAACTCAGAGATTTTGCCTCTATTTAATGCTCGCACGATACATTTATTTATTTATTTTATTTACAGTATTTATATTCCACCCTTCTCACCCCGAAGGGGACTCAGGGCGGATCACATTATACACATACAGGGCAAACATTCAATGCCCATAAACACATCTAACGGAGACAGACAGACAGACGCAGAGGCAATTTAACCTTCTTCTGAGGGGATGTTCGATTCTGGCCACAGGGGGGAACAGCTGCTTCATCATCCACTGTGATGGCACTTCCTCATTCCAACGTTGTAAATTAGTTAAACTTGCCTCCCCACTTTTATAAGTGGTACCTTATTTCCTACTTGATAGATGCAACTATCTTTCAGGTTGCTAGGTCAGCAACGAGCAGGGGCTATATTTTATTTTTAATTGACGGGTGTTCACCCCGCCACGGGCTAGCCTCGAACTCATGACCTCATGGTCAGAGTGATTTATTGCAGCAGCTGCTCACCAGCCTGCGCCACAGCCCGGCCCCAGCTCCAAATTCCCCCAAGATGCCTTCGTTGGAGAAATACCTGGGCAGGTGGCTTTGAGTGGGTGGGAGGTGGCCTGGATACCCTCCCCTTGGGCAAGACCACAGTGTCTATCTGCAGGCCGGCCTCTGGGTTCTCCTTTCATAGAATCATAGAATAATAGAGTTGGAAGAGACCACGTGGGGCATCTGGGCCGGGCTGTGGCGCAGCTGGCTAGTAACCAGCTGCAATAAATCACTACTGACCAAGAGGTCATGAGTTCGAAGCCCGGGTCGGGTTAAGCCCCCGACCATTAAATAGCCCGGCTTGCTGTTGACCTATGCAGCCCCGAAAGACAGTTGCATCTGTCAATTAGGGAAATTTTGGTACGCTTTATGCGGGAGGCTAATTTAACTAATTTACAACATCATAAAACTGCCAGCAAAACACAAGAAAAGGAATGAGGAAGTACAGCCACTAGTGGACAGTGAAGCAACAGCTCCCCCTGTGGCCGGAATTGTGAAGCTGGAAAAAAAAAGTTAAATGCCTCTGTGTCTGTCTATACTGTATGTTGTTTGTCTGTTGGCATTGAATGTTTGCCATAAATGTGTTCATTGTAATCCGCCCTGAGTCCTCGGTGCCCCGGTGGCGCAGTGTGTTAAAGCGCTGAGCTGCTGAACTTGCAGATCAAAAGGTCCCAGGTTCAAACCCTGGGAGCGGCAGGAGCGGTGCTGTTAGCTCCAGCTTCTGCCAACCTAGCAGTTCGAAAACATGCCAATGTGAGTAGATCAATAGGTAAGGTAACAATGCTCCATACAGTCATGCCAATGGCCACATGACCTTGGAGGTGTCTACGGACAACGCCGGCTCTTCGGCTTAGAAATGGAGATGAGCACCAACCCCCAAAGTCAGTCATGACTGGAGTTAACGTCAGGGGAAAACCTTTACCTTTTATCATAGTGGGTTGTCGACAGGCCCTTATTTCCTTTTGGAGAGTAATTACTACATACATCTTCTCTGTTGCTTTCCTCCAATATCTTTCCTCCAGATTGCACCACTATTTTATGACCCTGTTCTTGTGGTTTTTATTCTTATTTCTTTTCTCACCCTGAGTTTTAACTTAGTGTTCACGTGGCCCGCCCTTGTTTTTATTGTTCTTCTGATTTTGTGTTGTAATGTATATTATCATTTATTGAATTGTTCAATGTGTTATGAGTTGTTGCTCTTTTTACATTCTGTCATATTGTATTGTTCTGGGCATGGGCCCATGTAAGCCGCCCCGAGTTCCCGTTGGGGAGATAGTAGTGAGGTATAAATAAAGATTATTATTATTATTATTATTATTATTATTATTATTATTATTATTATTATTATTATATCCCAGGATCTGATCCCAGATTTTCTGTTTATCACAGATGATATGGCAGTGTGGGCGAAACATCAGAAGAGAATGCTTCTACAACATGGCCATACAGCCTGGAAAATGCACAACAGCCCAGTGATTCCGGCCATTTATGTATTTATTTACATCACTTTTACCCCGCCTTTCTCTCCGAGGAGACTCAAAGCGGCTTACAGTAAATGGCAAAAATTCAATGCCTAAAAACAATGTAAAAACAACAATTCATATAAAACAATCTACAAAACAACAGTTCATATAAAACAGATACCATTACAAAATAAAATCACATTATATAAAATTTTAAGAATGTCCAAGATTAAAATCCATTCATCCAGAATCCTCAACATAAGTCTTGGTACAGGTCATGTAAAGTCCATGTTCTCATTCATTAAAAGCTTGCGTGCACAACCATGTCTTTAGGGCTTTCCTTAAATGTCCTCCTGAATCTAGGAGCCATGAACGCCTTCGACAAAACAATAGAAAAGGGCTTTCCCTGCCGTCTTTCTCGGCTGCCTATTTCCTTGATGAGGACTATAAACTTGTGTAGGATGTGGCTGACTTCCAACAGCCAGCAGCTCACTTGGTCCTTTGGTGACTAGAGGAGAAGAAACACGGAGTCACCTGGATTTACCTGCAAGAAGACTCCCTGCTCCCCCCTGGGACTGACCCACAGGGCCCCCCAGGCTTGCAGTTCTGCATTCCTGGGTGGTGTTGCCAGCTGCTTGTGCCTCCCAAATGTCACTGGATTCCCCGGGACGGAAAGCAAAAACAGCCGGCGTCCGTATTCCCGTTGCAGGAGGGGAGAGGAAGCAGCTGGCACATGGGCAGATGCGCCATTGGTCATGCATTCAGCAGAAGGGAGGTGTAGCAGTCTCTCAAAGGAGCACAAGGGGTTGGTTGCCCATCCAGAGAGCAAGTGGCCGATTTCTCACAGCCATCTAGCACTGCGAGTCTCGCTTATCCAACCTTCGCTTATACAACATTCTGTATTATCCAACGCAGTCTGCCTTTTAGTAGTCAATGTTTTAATACCCTGTTTCCCCGAAAATAAGACATCCCCGGAAAATAAGACCTAGTAGAGGTTTTGCTGAATTGCTAAATATAAGACCTCCCCCGAAAGTAAGACCTAGCAAAGTCTTTGTTTGGAAGCATTCTCGCCGAACAGAACACCAGAGCATGCGGGATTGGTAAATATACATATCATAGAGTCTTGTACATGGAAATAATGGTAATAACAAGAAATTCTTGATAGGATTCACAGTTTGGTTATGCTGGTTTGTGATGACAACTACTGTACAGTATATACTGTTAATTTTTTTGTTCAACAATAAATGTGAATTCTTCTTCATGGAAAAATAAGACATCCCCTGAAAATAAGACCTAGCGCATCTTTGGGAGCAAAAATTAATATAAGACACTGCCTTATTTTCGGGGAAACACGGTAGTCAATGTTTCCAATGAATTGCAATGTTTTGGTGCTAAATTCGTAAATACAGTAATTACTACATAACGTTACCATGTATTGAACTGCTTTTTCTGTCGATTTGTTGCAAAACATGATGTTTTGGTGCTTAATTTGTAAAATCATAACATAATTTGACATTTTTTTTAAAAAATTGTTTTTATTAATTTATCAATCCAATTGTACAAGCTCACATTTTCCTCATTCTACAACATCTCAAACACATCGCATATAATTCGACAGCAATATATATATATATATATATATATATATATATATATATATATATCAGTGATGGCATCACGGCAGCGGACAAAACAACAAAAGTAAACACCCCACAACCTTGAAAATTGACAGCACAACCCCTCATCCATGCCTCTAGGTTGATACAACAAAAAGAAAAGAAAAATAAAGTCCTAATTAGAGGGAGAGGAATAATTGTTTTTATCCAATTGCTGCCAGTTAGAAGGCTAAGCTCCACTCACCTGGTCTCCTAGCAACCCACTCAGCCCAGGGAACCCTTTACCTTAACTACCACCAATTCCTCAATACTTTATTTCCCATACCACCAGACTTCGCCACAGCAACGCGTGGCCGGGCACAGCTAGTGTATATATATATATCAAGGACATCCCCAAGCATATTTCCCATCAGTCTTTTAACTTTTCCATTACAACTTCACTATACATCTCTCCACTACACACCCTTCATCTACCTATACATATTTTATTTTCAATATTATTATTATTATTAATTTATAATTCAAAATGTATAAGTATACATTCTTTCCTCATTTTACAGTATCCCAGACATATCACATTGTATGCCATCCAACAATAAAGAAAAATCAGAATCCAACATCTTTATGCATATTTCTTATCAGTTTTAGACTTTTCCATTACAACTTTACTACATATCTCTCTACTACACCCTTTTATCTACTTATACATGTTTTATTTGTTATTATAATTTGACATTTAATAGGCTTTTCCTTAATCCCTCCTTATTATCCAACATTTTTGTTTATCCAATGTTCTGCTGGCCCGTTTATGTTGGATAAGCGAGACTTTACTGTACTTGGAATCACAGTTCAGTGAAGGCAGTTCTTAAGGAGGATGGCTTAGGTTTAGGCAGATACCTGGATCTAAAATATTTGGATTCCAACCATTACAGTATTTATTTTATTTACAGTATTTATATTTCAACTTTCTCACCCCGAAGGGGACTCAGGGCGGATCACAATGTACATATATATGGCAAACATTCAGTGCCATTAGACATACAGACACAGACAGAGACGAAGACACAGAGGCTATTTAACATCCTGATTCTTTACGCAGAAGTGTTGCGAGAATAAAGAATAAAGTTTTCAGAAGAATTTGTTCTGTAATATTTCCAAGGTTTTACAAGGCTGTATAAAATCCACATTGAACTGGATTATATGGCAGCGTGGACTCAGATAATCCAGTTGAAAGCAGATGTTGTGGATGATCTGCCTTGGTTTTCTGGGTTATATGGCTTTGTGGAAGGACCCCAAGTGTTATTATCTAGGCCCCGGATTGCTGCACCATATACAGTAGAGTTCCGGTTATCCGACATAAACGGGCGGGCCAAATGTCGGATAACCGGAACTGTCCGATAATGCTTACTTACTTACTTACTTAGGCGATCCCTCATAGTTCCAGGATGATTGTCTTCCATCTTGGGGGTATGTCCGTAGGTCAGATAATAGGGAGACCCTATTATCCCTCACAGCAAGCCAAGTGCTTGGTGAAGGGAAGAGACTCTTCCCTCCGCCAAGCACCCGGTTTAGAGAAGCCCGGTTCGTGCCTGCTGCTTAGGAACATGCACAGGGCTTCTCCAAAGTGAGGGTGCTTGTGGAAGGGAGGAGCCTCATCCCTCTGGTAAGCACCCGGTGTAGAGAAGCCCGGTTCATGCTTGCTGCTTAGCAACACACACTGGGCTTCTCCAAAGTGCCGGGTGCTTGTGGAAGGGAGGAGCCTCATCCCTTTGGTAAGCGCCCGGTGTAGAGAAGCCCGGTTCATGCTTGCTGCTTAGCAACACACACTGGGCTTCTCCAAAGTGCCGGGTGCTTGTGGAAGGGAGGAGCCTCATCCCTTTGGTAAGCACCCGGTTTAGAGAAGCCCTGGCTGGGCTTGTTGCTTAGTACCACTTACCGGGCTTCTCCAAAGTGCTGGGTGCTTGCGGAAGGGAGGAGCCTCATCCCTTTGGTAAGCATCCGGTTTAAAGAAGCCCAGGCCGTGCTGCTGCCTAGCAACACACACTGGGCTTCTCCAAAGTGCCAGGAGCTTGTGGAAGGAAGGAGCCTCATCCCTTTGGTAAGCACCCGGTGTAGAGAAGCCCGGTTCATGCTTGCTGCTTAGCAACACACACTGGGCTTCTCCAAAGTGCCGGGTGCTTGTGGAAGGGAGGAGCCTCATCCCTCTGGTAAGCACCCGGTTTAGAGAAGCCCGGGCCGTGCTTGTTGCTTAGTACCACTCACCGGGCTTCTCCAAAGTGTACGGTGCTTGTGGAAGGGAGGAGCCTCATCCCTTTGGTAAGCGCCCAGTTTAGAGAAGCCCTGGCCGTGCTTGTTGCTTAGTGCCACTCACCGGGCTTCTCCAAAGTGTCGGGTGCTTGTGGAAGGGAGGAGCCTCATCCCTTTGGTAAGCACCCGGTGTAGAGAAGCCCGGTTCATGCTTGCTGCTTAGCAACACACACTGGGCTTCTCCAAAGTGCCGGGTGCTTGTGGAAGGGAGGAGCCTCATCCCTCTGGTAAGCACCCGGTTTAGAGAAGCCCGGGCCGTGCTTGTTGCTTAGTACCACTCACCGGGCTTCTCCAAAGTGCGTGGTGCTTGTGGAAGGGAGGAGCCTCATCCCTTTGGTAAGCGCCCAGTTTAGAGAAGCCCGGTTCGTGCTTGCTGCTTAGCAACACGCACCGGGCTTCTCCAAAGTGCCGGGTGCTTGTGGAAGGGAGGAGCCTCATCCCTTTGGTAAGCGGCCGGTTTAGAGAAGCCCGGTTCGTGCTTGCTGCTTAGCAACACGCACCGGGCTTCTCCAAAGTGCCGGGTGCTTGTGGAAGGGAGGAGCCTCATCCCTTTGGTAAGCACCCGGTTTAGAGAAGCCCTGGCTGTGCTTGTTGCTTAGTACCACTCACCGGGCTTCTCCAAAGTGCCGGGTGCTTGCGGAAGGGAGGAGCCTCATCGCTTTAGTAAGTGCCCGGTTTAGAGAAGCCTGGGCCGTGCTGCTGCCTAGCAACACACACTGGGCTTCTCCAAAGTGTGGGTGCTTGCCGAAGGGAAAATGTTCTTTCCTTCGGTAAGCACCTGTTTTAGGGAAGCCCAGTGCTTGTGCAAGGCAGCAACACGCACCAGGCTTCCCTAAACCGGGTGCTTGGCGGAGGGAAGAGTCTTGTCCCCCGGCAAGCATGTCGGATAATACGGTAGGTCAGATAACCGCAAGTCAGTTAACCGGAACTCTATTGTATATAGCACCTGTGCCAACACTTTGCTACTGAAGATTTTGAGAGCAGGTTCAATGAGATGACCACCCTGAGTATGGAAACACTTCACCAGTAAAGCTCCTGTGGTTTTCTTGGCACTGCTTCCCTGTAGCATTTCCAGGAAGACGTCTTAGATGGGGCTGGGGTTCTTCAAAGCAGAGAAGAAGGGTCCGCCAGAGCTAAAGTGACTTAGGACTGTGGGTGACCAGGGTGGCCGTAGAGGTCTCACATTCTGATGGTCACCATAGCAGGGCTTGGCCAACTTGGGCCCTCCAGGTGTTTTGGACTTCAATTCCCACAATTCCTAACAGCCTGCCGGCTGTTAGGAATTGTGGGAGTTGAAGTCCAAAACACCTGGAGGGCCCAAGTTGGCCCATGCCTGCCATAGTAGCATTTTGCCTCTGGGAAGAGAGGAAGCCCCCTCCCCTTCTCTCTTTTCTCTCTCTCTCCTCTCCCCCTTCCCCTCCATGCCCTCTCCTTGCTCTCGCCAACATGAGGCTTCAATTAAAGCTGCTCCAGGAACCTCCACCTCACCCCTCGCCGGGGCAATGAAATGAGGAAATGGTTTGTCTGAGCTGCTGACAGCCATGCGCCGCGCATGCAAGATGGATGACCCCTGCGAGGAAAGCTTTGCAGGCAGCCCAGGCTCACCTGAAGAAAGGGAGGGGGTTGGGGTTGGGGGCATCTCATCACCCCTCGCAAATGATGACAAATTGGGGGCAGTTCAGGGGGGAAAGGGTGAATGCAGAGGGGAAGGGATGATGCCCATGGCCACAGGTTTCCCAGCCTTGTGGCCCTTGGCTTGGACATGCACACGGAGCCCTAGTCTGCTTGCTTGCAGATGGGTCTTCCCATGAACATCGGAGGTGGACACTTCCCAAAATAGTTGGAGTTTGGCCAAGTTGATCATGCAAGGCATCAATGGCAGAGCCAGTCTCGACTCCAGGCCATCCCCCAGTCAAAGCACTGTTTTGGGGGGAGTCTTATGTCCTCACCTGGGAGCAAGTCTGTAGCCAAGTGGCCGGTTTAGGGGTTCAACGCCCGCCTCCCCCGCGCCGTCAATTTTTTGGTTAACCAAAACCCCCTGCCAAGTCTATGAGAAGCAAAAATTAGAGTCCCCTCACAACTGCAAGCACTATCTCAACCACATTTTGATTATTCCCACTGTCATCCAGGGCTGGTCCTAGGTAATTTTCAAGTGGAGGTGAACAGAATTTTGCGCCCCCCCCCCCAAACCAATCACTGAAAAATAAAAACATTGGATAAGCAAAAATGTTGGATAATAAGGAGGGATTAAGGAAATGCCTATTAAACATCAAATTACATTAAGATTTTACAAATTAAGCACCAAAACATCATGTTTTACAACAAATCAACAGAAAAAGCAGTTCAATACATGGTAATGTTATGTAGGAATTATTATATTTGCGAATTTAGCACCAAACATTGAACTGGGATATAGGGCAGCGTGGACTTAGATAACCCAGTTCAAAGCAGATATTGTGGATTATTCTGCCTTGATATTCTGGGTTATATGGCTGTGTGGATGAGCCCTGAGGGTCCTTCCACACAGCTATATAACTCAGAATATCAAGGCAGATAATTAAAAGGCCACCGAAAGGGAATCTGGGAAAGGGAAAAAAATTCTCTAAAATCAGGACAATAAATAAAGAACAACACGCTGAAAACAGGGGAAATCCAGACAGTAAACAATCAGGGACAGCTAACACCTCCCAAAAAAAGATTCTCTCAGGCAAGAAGAAGCCAGGCCTTGAAGCCACAGGGCCATTAACTGCTAATCAAGGTGATTAATTACAACATTCACACCTGCTTCAAAGAAGAGTTCTTTCTCCCACCCTGGACCTTCTACAGATATATAAACCCCACTTACCTAGCTTCCAAGTTCCCACAGACCTCACAATCTCTGAAGGCCACGAAGGTGGGCCCGTGCCAGCTGGAAGGCCCAGCGCAGGCGCTGAAAGGCCCAAAGGAGAAGGAGGCAGGGGGGTGGCATCATCCTCCCGGGGGCCTCAACTGCGCCCCCGGGACAATGGCGCCACAGGCAAGTGCCTAATTCGCCTTGCGGTTGGACCGCCCCTGCCGTCATCACCTACCTTTCTACCAATTTACATTGCAATAGCCAGCATAGTAGAAGCA
>NC_085845.1:3498264-3505998 GCF_035594765.1 Anolis carolinensis | reverse complement strand
GAAAGGGAGGAAGGAAGGAAGGAAGGAAGGAAGGAAGGAAGGAAAGGAAAGGAAAGGAAAGGAAAGGAAAGGAAAGGAAAGGAAAGGAAAGAAAGGAAAGGAAAGGAAAGGAAAGGAAAGGAAAGGAAAGGGAGGAAGGAAGGAAGGAAGGAAGGAAGGAAGGAAGTGAAGGAAGGAAGGAAGGAAGGAAGGAAGGAAAGGAAGGAAGGAAAGGAAAGGAAAGGAAAGGGAGAAAGGAAGGAAGGAAGGATGGAAGGAGGGAGGAAGGAAGGAAGGAAGGAAGGAAGGAAGGAAAGGAAAGGAAAGGAAAGGAAAGGAAAGGAAAGGAAAGGAAAGGAAAGGAGAAAGGAAGGAAGGAAGGAAGGAAGGAAGGAAGGAAGGAAGGAAGGAAGGAAGGAAGGAAGGAAGGAAGGAAGGAAGGAAGGAAGGACAGAAGGGAAGGAAGGAAAGGAAAGGAAAGGGAGAAAGGAAGGAAGGAAGGAAGGAAGGAAGGAAGGAAGGAAAGGAAGGAAGAGAAGGAAGGAAGGAAGGAAGGAAGGGAAGGAAGGAGGGAAGAGCGAAGGAAGGAAGCGAAGGATGGGGAAGGGGAAGGAAGCAAAGGAAAGTTAAAGTAGGAAAGAAAAAGGAAGGATTGTTTGACCACCCGTGGCTTTCGTGGGCTGCGAAAAGTATCTCCCCCCCCCCTTATCCCCTCCATTCCCCTCCCCTCCCCCCCGCCCCGCGTGTGTTCTCTGCGCGGCTCCTTTTAATTCCCCTTTTCGCGCCGCGCGGGGCGTTCCTCCGGGGTGTGAATGGCACCGGCGCTGACCCGCGACGAGAGCGGATCGGTGCGGGAGGCGGGGAGGCGGGGCAGGGGCGCCCACGCAGGGCTGGCTCCCACGAGGAGGAGGAGGGGAGGGGAGGGGGGTTGCCACAAGGCTGCATTGGGTGGGACTGGAGAGCCCAACATTTTTGCAGGTTTAATACACTTTTCCCCTGTTTTGATGATAGATTAGGAAACAATAACATTGATTAACCCAGGAACAAAAACCATGTGTCCATAGTGTTTTTGTTGTTACACAGCTCAACAGAAAACATTTTTCCTGTGGTTCTGGTTTTTAGGCTTCCTGGACTTATTTCTGGCGCTGATTCAGAACATTGCATTAGATCAGGGGTCCCCAAACTAAGGCCCGGGGGCCGGATGCGGCCCTCCAAGGCCATTTACCTGGCCCTGGCCCTCAGTTTTAGACTTAGGCTCACAAGTACCCAGCCTTCCAAGCAGCAAACCTATTCCATTGTATTCAGCTCACCAAACAAGGATTTGCATAAGAAGAAAACAGCTAGGCTTTGAGGCTGCAAGGCTATTCACTGCTATTCCATCTGGCCAACAAATGATTACCATAAGCCACAGCAACACGTGGCCGGGCACAGCTAGTATAATATATTGTGTATACACATAATATTGATAATAATATTATAATGTAACTAGCTGTGCCCGGCCACGCGTTGCTGTGGCGAAGTCTGGTGGTCTGGGAAATAAAGTATTGAGGAATTGGTGGTAGTTAAGGTCAAGGGTCAAGGTTTTCCCCAGACATTAAGTCCAGTCGTGTCTGACTCTGGAGGTTGGTGCTCATCTCCATTTCTAAGCCGAAGAGCCGGCGTTGTCCGTAGACTCCTCCAAGGTCATGTGGGATGACTACATGGAGCGGCGTTACCTTCCCGCCGGAGCAGTACCTATTGATGCACTCACATTTGCATGTTTTCGAACTTCTGGGTTGGCAGAAGCTGGGGCTAACAGTGGGGGCTCACGATATATTGAAAGCATTGACTACAAAAATGCGTTGGATAATCCAGAACGTTGGATAAGCGAGTGTTGGATAAGTGAGACTCTACTGTAAATACTACATAGCATTACTGCACATGGAACTACTTTTTCTGTCAAATTTGTTGTATAATATGATGTTTTGGTGCTTAATTTGTATAACGATTACCTAATTTGATGTTTAATTGGCTTTTCCTGAATCCCTTCTTATTATCCAACATATTCACTTATCCTGCCGGCCTGTTTACGTTGGATAAGTGAGAGTCTACTGTATATTGATAATCTTCTATTATCTGCTCAGAACTGGATTATATGAGGCCCCTTCTTCACAGCTGTATAAAATGCACACTGATGTGGATTATATGGTAGTGTGGAGTCAAGATAATCCAGTGCAAAGCAGATAATATAAGATTATAAATGGGTTATATAGCTGTGTGGAGGGGCCTTGAGTCTACACTGCCATATAATCCAGTGCAAATTAGATAATCTGTGGAAGAAGACTCAGTGAGGCCTAAATCGGCCTGTCCCCTAACTGAAACCTGGCTGTCCCTTGGTTGCTAGGCAACCAAGTGGGCAGAGATTAGCCCTCTAAACTGGCAGCAATTGGATAAAAAAAATTATTGCTCTCCCTCTAATTAGGACTTTATTTTTCTTTTCTTTTTGTTGTATCAACCTTGAGGCGTGGATGATGGGTTGTGCTGTCAAATTTTGAGGTTGGGGGGCCTGTACTTTTGTTGTTTTGTGAATCGCCGTGATGCCATCACTCTTTTATATATATAGATATAATACTAATAATAATACAATATAATAATATTAATTATATATTAAATGTAATATTACTAATAACATTACAGTACAGTGGTATAGTACAATATAGTAATATATAATGCTAATTTTTTGCTGTGCTAATAATATAATATATTGTATGTACATATAACTTGTAAGTCAGGGTTGTTGTATGTCTTTCGGGCTGTGTGGCCATGTTCCAGAAGCATTCTCTCCTGACGTTTCGCCCACATCTATGGCAGGCATCCTCAGAGGTTGTGAGGTATGGATAAACTAAGTAAGGAAAGGAAAGAATATATATCTGTGTCCAAGGTGTGGCAAGAGTCCTTTGTCACTGGGAGCCAGCATTAATGTTTCAGTTAATCACCCTAATTAGCATTGGAGATGTTTTGTCCCTTGCCTGGGGGCATCCTTTGTTCAGTCAAGCCTTCATTGTGTTGGTTCCCATCTACTGTTTTGATTTTGGAGTTTTGTAATACTGGTAGCCAGATTTTGTTCATTTTCATGGTTTCTTCCTTTCTGTTAAAGTTGTCCACATGCTTGTGGATTTCAATGGCTTCTCTGTGTAGTCTGACATGATAGTTGTTGGAATGGTCCAGCATTTTTGTGTTCTCAAATAGTATCCTGTGTCCAGGCTGGTTCATCAAATGCTCTGCTATGGCTGATTTCTCTGGTTGAATTAGTCTGCAGTGCCTTTCATGTTCTTTGACTCTTGTTTGGGCGCTGCGTTTGGTGGTCCCTATGTAGACTTGTCCACAGCTGCATGGTATCCGGTAGACTCCTGCAGAAGAGAGAGGATCCCTCTTGTCCTTCGCTGACCGTAGCATTTGTTGGATTTTCTTCGTGGGTCTGTAGATAGTTTGTAGGTTGTGCTTCTTCATCAGCTTCCCTATGCGGTCAGTAGTTCCCTTGATGTATGGTAAGTACACCTTTCCTCTGGGTGGATCTTTGTCTTGACTCTCCTGGCTTGTTCTTGGCCTTGCAGCTCTTCTGATGTCTGTGGTGGAGTCTCCATTGGCCTGGAGAGCCCAGTTTAGGTGGTTGAGTTCACCTTGGAGGAGGTGAGGTTCGCAGATTCTTTGTGCACGGTCTGTCAGGGCTTTGATTGTGCTCCTTTTTTGACTTGGGTGATGGTTGGAGTTTTTATGAAGGTATCTATCTGTGTGTGTAGGTTTTCTGTAAACTGTGTGGCCCAATTGTTGATTGGGTTTGCGGATGACCAGAACATCTAGAAATGGCAGTTTTCCTTCCTTTTCTTTTTCCATGGTGAATTGGATGTTTGGGTGGATGCTGTTAAGATGGTCCAGGAACTTGCTGAGTTCTTCCTCTCCATGGCTCCAAATTGTGAAGGTGTCATCTACGTATCTGAACCAAACAGTTGGCTTTTTTGGTGCTGTTTCTAGGGCCTGTTTTTCAAAGTATTCCATATAGAAATTTCACCATTGCCTCACCACTAGCTACTTTCAGTGGGACACTGGATTCTATGAACAGAAGGATGGAGTGGCCATGGGGAGCCCTCTCAGCCCAGTAGTAGCAAATTTCTATATGGAATACTTTGAAAAACAGGCCCTAGAAACAGCACCAAAAAAGCCAACTGTTTGGTTCAGATACGTAGATGACACCTTCACAATTTGGAGCCATGGAGAGGAAGAACTCAGCAAGTTCCTGGACCATCTTAACAGCATCCACCCAAACATCCAATTCACCATGGAAAAAGAAAAGGAAGGAAAACTGCCATTTCTAGATGTTCTGGTCATCCGCAAACCCAATCAACAATTGGGCCACACAGTTTACAGAAAACCTACACACACAGATAGATACCTTCATAAAAACTCCAACCATCACCCAAGTCAAAAAAGGAGCACAATCAAAGCCCTGACAGACCGTGCACAAAGAATCTGCGAACCTCACCTCCTCCAAGGTGAACTCAACCACCTAAACTGGGCTCTCCAGGCCAATGGATACTCCACCACAGACATCAGAAGAGCTGCAAGGCCAAGAACAAGCCAGGAGAGTCAAGACAAAGATCCACCCAGAGGAAAGGTGTTCTTACCATACATCAAGGGAACTACTGACCGCATAGGGAAGCTGATGAAGAAGCACAACCTACAAACTATCTACAGACCCACGAAGAAAATCCAACAAATGCTACGGTCAGCGAAGGACAAGAGGGATCCTCTCTCTTCTGCAGGAGTCTACCGGATACCATGCAGCTGTGGACAAGTCTACATAGGGACCACCAAACGCAGCGCCCAAACAAGAGTCAAAGAACATGAAAGGCACTGCAGACTAATTCAACCAGAGAAATCAGCCATAGCAGAGCATTTGATGAACCAGCCTGGACACAGGATACTATTTGAGAACACAAAAATGCTGGACCATTCCAACAACTATCATGTCAGACTACACAGAGAAGCCATTGAAATCCACAAGCATGTGGACAACTTTAACAGAAAGGAAGAAACCATGAAAATGAACAAAATCTGGCTACCAGTATTACAAAACTCCAAAATCAAAACAGTAGATGGGAACCAACACAATGAAGGCTTGACTGAACAAAGGATGCCCCCAGGCAAGGGACAAAACATCTCCAATGCTAATTAGGGTGATTAACTGAAACATTAATGCTGGCTCCCAGTGACAAAGGACTCTTGCCACACCTTGGACACAGATATATATTCTTTCCTTTCCTTACTTAGTTTATCCATACCTCACAACCTCTGAGGATGCCTGCCATAGATGTGGGCGAAACGTCAGGAGAGAATGCTTCTGGAACATGGCCACACAGCCCGAAAGACATACAACAACCCTGTGATCCCGGCCATGAAAGCCTTCGACAACAACTTGTAAGTCGCTCTGAGTCTCCTTTGGGGTGAGAGAGGGTGGGGGATAAATGTAGTAAATAAATAAATAAAATGTTGTTGGGGGTTTTTTGCACTACAAATAAGACATGTGCAGTGTGCATAGGAATTTGTTCATATTTATTTCAAATGATAATTCGGCCCCTCAGCAGTTTGAGTGACCATGAACCGGCCCTCCACTTTAAAAGTTTGAGGACCTCTGCATTAGATAGATCACAGTGGTTCTCGTTTTTTAGATATGGACATCATGAGTGGTTGGTGAGTGAGAGGTGGCATGTGTTCTGTATCTCAAAAACAAGAGCCGAGAAGGGGAAACTGGTGTCTTTTGAGGAATCAGCAGGTCAAACATATCCAGAAACCAGGGCTAACACTTGAGGCCTCAAAATGTGTGGTGGACACCAAAGAAGGAGCCTCCACCACACTCCGCGGCAGAGAGTTCCACTGCTGAACAGCTTCCAAAGTTAGGAAGTTCTTCCTCATGTTCAGGTGGAATCTCCTTTCTTTCCTGTAGTTTGAAGCCCTTGTTCCATTGCGTCCTAGTTTCCAGGGCAGCAGAAAACAATCCTGCTCCCTCCTCCTTAAGACTTCCCCAGCCTCACATCTTGATCCTTGGCTCTCATCATGTCTCCTCTCTGCCTTCTCTTCCGCAGGCTAAACATGCCCAGTTCTTTAAGCCGCTCCTCATAGGGCTTGTTCTCCAGATTCTTGGTCATTTTAGTTGCCCTCCTCTGGGCGCTGTCAACATCTCCCTTCAGTTGCGGTGCCCAGAATGGGACACAGTGCAATTCCATGTAAAGTGGTCTGACGAAGGCAGAATAGAAGAGAGGCGGAGCATGACTTCCCTGCATCTAAGCACTAGACTCCTACCCTGTTTCCCTGAAAATAAGACCTAGTAGAGGTTTTGCTGAATTGCTAAATATAAGGCATCCTCCAAAAGTAAGACCTAGACAGGTTTTTATTTGGAAGCATGCCCAACGAACAGAACACCAGAGCAGGCAGGATTGGCATCACCATCTCCATCATCATCACAATCACCATCATCACCATCATCACTATCACCATCAACACCATCATCATCATCATCATCACCACCATCATCATCATCACCACCATCACTATCACCATCATCACCATCATCACCATCACTATCACCATCATCACCATCATCACCATCACTATCACCATCATCATCATCACCATCATCAACATCCCCATCATCATCACCATCACCATCATCACCATCATCACTATCACCATCAACACCATCATCATCATCATCACTACCACCATCATCATCACCATCATCATCATCACCACCATCACCATAATCACTATCACCATCATCATCATCACCATCATCATCACCATGACCATCATCATTATCAGCATCACCCTCACCATCATCATCATCATCACCATCACATCACCATCACTACCATCACCATCATCACCATCCCCATCATCATCCCCATCACCATCATCACCATCATCACTATCGCCATCAACACCACCACCATCATCATCATCACCATCATCATAACCATCATCATCACCACCATCACAATCATCACCATCATCATCACCATCATCATCACCATCACCACCATCATCATCACCATCATTACCATCATCATCATGTTTGTTTATACCCCACTTTTTCCTCTCAAAGGAAACTTGACAGCAGCCCATGCAAAAGGGATTTTGGAGTTTTAGTGGGCCACAAGCTAAGTAGGAGCCCAAATTGTGATGCAGCAGCTAAAAAGGCCAAGACAATTCTAGGCAGCATCAAAAGGAGGGAAGTCCTGAGCCTCATTTTCTTCTGCTTTGGTCAACAAACAAACAGAGGAAAGGATGTTTTAAAGCAGGCTTGGGCCAACTTGGGCCCTCCAGGTGTTTTGGACTCCAACTCCCACCATTCCTAACAGCCGGTAGGCTGTTAGGAATGGTGGGAGTTGGAGTCCAAAACACCTGGAGGGCCCAAGTTGGCCCAAGCCTGGTCTATATGGTAGGGATGGGCATCTGTGGGGAGGATCTGACTCGTGCCTTTCTGCTTGGCAGAATGGGGATGGACTGGATGGCCTTTAGGGTTCCCTAGGAATCTATAATTGTATATGGCACCTGTGCTCTGAGCTGTGCATGGGAGAAGGGGGTGGGCAGGTGCGTGGCGGGGGCTGGGTGGCTGCAAAATTGCCTTTGGATTTTTCTCATTATTCGGTGTCTCCAGTGGGCTCATTATGGGGGGCCAGGCGAAGAAGGGGAGGGGCTTCCAAGCCGCTGACAGCTCCG
>NC_085845.1:3475764-3493264 GCF_035594765.1 Anolis carolinensis | reverse complement strand
CAGAGAACACAAAAGGCACTGCAGACTCACTCAACCAGAGAAATCAGCCATAGCAGAGTCCTTGAGGAACCAACCTGGACACAGAATATTTTTTGAGAACACTGCAAGGCTGGACCACTCTCACAACCACCACATCCAGCTACACAGAGAAGCCATTGAAATCCACAAGAAGCAGGTGGACAATTTCAACAGAAAAGAGGAAACCATGAACATGAACACAATCTGGTTGCCAGTAATAATAATAAAAAGAACACCAGAATCAAGACAGTAAATAAGGAACACCACCCAGAAACAGGAATTACAGACAGCACACAATGAGATGCTAGTTAACACCCAGGGTGTCTCCGGGCAATAACAGCCAGGCTACATCTGTGCAGATACCCTCACTGATTACTGTGCAGCTTCATGGCTACTCAATGCTAATCAAGCTTACTAATTGCAACATTCAGACTTGCTTCAAACAGACAAGAGTCCTTTCCCCCACCCTGGACTTTATTCCAATATGCACTCCACTAGCTTCACTGCCAACGGAACATCTGACGATTCCTTTAGCCACGGATGCAGGAGAAGCATCACGAGAGAATGCTACTGGGACATGGCCAGACAGTCCAAAAAACTCACTGCAACCTAGTGATTCCTGCCATGAAATCCTTCAACAACAAAATGTTTACTTTTGTTTTTTGTTTACAACTATTGACAAAGGAAGGCTATACATTTCCCAAGGGGTATGTTTTGGGACCCACAGCCTTTCCACGACACACTACATACACATACTAGCACAATACCAACGGGTCAGGCAGAAGCAGTCCTTATTGGGGTTCAAACATCATTGTGGCTGGGTTGCTGTGAGTTTTCCGGACTGCATGGCCATGTTCCAGAAGCATTCTCTCCTGACGTTTCACCTGCACCTATGGCAGGCATCCTCAGAAGTTGTGAAGTCTGTTGGAAACTAGGCAAGTGGGATTTACATATCTGTGGAATGTTCAGGGTGGGAGAAAGAACTCTTGGTCTGTTCAAGGCAGGTGTGAATGTTGCAATTATCCACCTTGATCAGCACTGAGCAGCCTCTCAGCTCTCAGCTTCAAGGTCTGGCTGCTTACTGCCTGGGGGAAATCCCGTATTGGGAGGCGTTAGCTGGCCCCGATTGATTCATGTCTGGAATTCCTCTGTTTTCTGAGTGATGTTGTTGACTGTTCTGATTTCAGATGCAGGCAGAAAATCAGGAAAGAATGCTTCTGGAACATGGCCATAGCGCCCAGAAAACTCACAGAAACCCAGTGAGAACACATCATTATGGCTGCTAGCCTTAGGCTTCCTTGGTGGGCCAGGATCTTCAATGGGGGGGAGGGGGGTTAATGCTTTGCAAAGGGAGGGCTGAATGGGGGAGGATGGAACAGGGGTTCATTATTTGCTCATTACTTCTTCTTGCAAGGCTGATATGGGGAGGAGGGGGACAAGGAAGATAATGATGTCAAGCCCAGCAGTGCATTAAATCACTGTGCATTACTGAGAAATCTGCCTCTCCCATTTGATATACTTTGCACTTTGGCCCAGATCCTTGTTTTACTCTTCTGCTTTTAATATCTTATGTTATATGTTGATTATTATGATGGTTTTATTGATATTGATGTTTTATTGTTGGTATAATTGTTTATCATTTTATTGTTGTATGTTTTCGGTCTTGGTCCCCATGTAAGCCGCTCCGAGTCCCCATTGGGGAGATGGGGCAGGGTATAAAAATAAAGTTGTTGTTGTTGTTGTTGTTGTTGTTGTTATTATTATTATTATTATTATTATTATTATTATTATTATTATTATTATGTGGGGATTTGGGTGGGCATTGCAACCTCCACCTGCCTTTGTAAACAAAGCACACTCCTGCCACCTCCTGGCCTGGGGCAGAACTGCAGCACGTCCAGTCCAAAGAAAGATGAGACTGGCGATGATTTTTCCATTCTTTTATTCCAAAAATAAACCCAATATTGCAGCGAAGGGAACCTTAAATTAGTGTACTGTCATGGGAGTGTGTGTGTGTGCAGGGCAAGCGTGGGGGGCTGCTCTGCCCCAAAGATTCCCCCCCCACTACCTCCTCTTCTCCTTCACGCTGTAGTGCAGCAGCAGGGGGGCCGGCTGGAAAGCAAGCATAGAACAAAGCGGGGTGAAGGCCCCTCCTTAAGGGATCATGGGGAGGGGTGTTTGGGGAGGACCCCCCTCTCCCACCCACTCACCTTGCCGAACCAGCAGGAGAGCCAGAGCTGCTTCAGGGTCATGGAGTCTGGGACGGGCGCGTTGTCAAACAGGACCAGGACCTGAGCGAGGCCACAGCTGCCGTCAGAGATCAAGGGGGCTCCCATAATATCCCCCTCCCCACCATAATAAAACACTGAGCCTTACTCACCTGCGCCAGGGGCAGCTCCAGGCGGCGGCACAGGACCCTTCGGAGGTGGTGGATCTGGGCCCGGACGGAACAGCGGACGTATTTGTGCTGCACAAAGGGGGCAAAAAGGGGTTTTTCCAAAATATACACATACATTTCCAAAAATATATGCACAACGCTTGATAGCATCATAGGTTGATAGGGCACTGATTTAAATAAAGGTTTTACCCTTACCAAATTATAGGGAGAGGACTACTCCTCTATTGAAACAGCTCCACTGGCTGCCGATCAATGTCCGATCCCAATTCAAAGTGCTGGTTATTACCTATAAAGTCCTACCCTGTTTCCCCTAAAATAAGACATGCCCAGAAAATAAGACCTAGTAGAGGTTTTGCTGAATTGCTAAATATAAGGCCTCCCCCGAAAGTAAGACCTAGCAAAGTTTTAGTTTGGAAGCATGCCCGCCAAACAGAACAGCAGAGCATGAGGGAGTGGTAAATGTATGTGCCATAGAGTGTTGTACATGGAAATAATGGTAGTAACAAGAAATTCTTTATAGGATTCACAGTTTGTCTGGTTATGCTGGTTTGTAATTAGAACTACTATACAGTATATAATTTTTTTCCAACAATAAATGTGAATTCTTCTTCATGGAAAAATAAGACATCCCCTGAAAATAAGACCTAGCGCATCTTTGGGAGCAGAAATTAATATAAGACACTGTCTTATTTTCGGGGAAACACGGTAAACGGTTCAGGTCCTGCCTATCTTTGTGACCGCATCTCCTATTATGTACCTGCACGAACTTTACTCTTTACCCTTCTCTCGCTCCCGCCATCGTCTCAAACGCGTTTGGTGGGGACGAGGGAAAGGGCCTTTTTGGTTGTGGCTCCCCGGCTCTGGAACTCCCTTCCGAAAGAAATCAGACCTCCTTCAGGAAAGATCTGAAAAGCTGGTTTTTTCAAACCACTTTTAACTAAGAAGAACATTAGAGTGAGCCCCTCCCGCTATTTATATCCCGACACTTTGCACTTTATCGCTGTACCATGCCCTGCTATTAGAAATTATAATACATTGCACTTTGTTAACCTTATCCCTCGCCCTTTAGTCTGAAGATTGAAGTACAGTAGAGTCTCAATTATCCAAGCCTCGCTTATCCAAGCTTCTGGATTAGCCAAGCCATTTTTGTAGTCAATATTTTCAATATATCGTGATATTTTGGTGCTAAATTAGTAAATACAGTAATTACAACATAGCATTACTGCGTATTGAACTACTTTTTCTGTCAAATTTGTTGTAAAACATGATGTTTTGGTGCTTCATTTGTAAAATCATAACCTAATTTGATGTTTAATAGGCGTTTCCTTAATCCCTCCTTATTATCCAAGATATTCGCTTATCCAAGCTTCTGCTGGCCCGTTTAGCTTGGATAAGTGAAACTCTACTGTACCAATTATATCACTCCGGGTCATTGAACATGTTTTAAACTGTTTTAAATTGTTGTTGCTGTATGTTTGATTCTGATGTATTTATTATTGTGGACGGACTTGTTTTTACTGTTGTATTTTATTATACTGTTGGGCTTGGTCCCTTTGTAAGCTGCCCCCAGTCCCCTTGGGAAGATGGGGCGGGACATAAGAATAAAGTATTATCATCATCATCATCATCATCATCATCACCATCATCATCATCATGTCACAGCAAACAAGATAGATATGCTGGATTTTGAACACTTCCCAAGTGTCTAGGACTGTGTGATGTATTTTCGGATGATGCGTGCAGATCCCAGTAGGGTGGCCTTTTGCAGTTGGCAGATCGTAATTCTGTCATTGTCTATTGTTTCCAAATGCCGGCTGAGATCTTTTGGTATTATTATTATTATTATTATTATTATTATTACTCTATCTATCTATCTATCTATCTATCTATCTATCTATCTATCTATCTATCTAATAAAAGTCTATCTATCTATGTTTGTATGTATGTATTTTCTAGGATGGCTCCCACATCCAGAGAGACCTGTGGCTCCCACTGATGATGGAACCGGGTCAAGCTTGGTACACAGGCCCAACATGACCAACTTTTGGGGGCAATGGCAGAAGATGATGGGAGTTGCAGTCCACCTACAGCTGGAGACACATGTGTATCTCACATTCGGGGATTTCTAACCATATGTATTTCTAATCAATCTATATATATATATATAAGGGTAATGAAATTTTGGCCTAGGACAAAACAACAAAACTACACATCCCAGAAACACTAAACTTGGCAGCACAATCCCTCATCCATGCCTCTACGTTCATACAACAAAAAGAAAAGAAAAATAAACTCCTAATTAGAGGGAGAGGAATAATTGTTCTTATCCAATTGCTGCCAGTTAGAAGGCTAAGCTCCACCCACTTGGTCTGCTGTCTGTTAGAAGGCTAAGCTCCACCCACTTGGTCTCCTAGCAACCCACTCAGCCCAGGGCCACTTCAATCAGGCCTCTTCCACACTTGCTATAAAATACAGATTATCTGATTTCAACTGGATTATATGGCAGTGTAGACTCAAGATGAGCATCAACCACCAGAGTCAGACACGACTGGACTTAATGTCAGGGGAAAACCTTTACCCTTTACCTTAACTACCATCAGTTCCTCAATACTTTATTTCCCATACCACCATACTTCGCCACAGCAACGCGTGGCCGGGCACAGCTAGTCCATTCATAATATCCAAAATGAAATGATGACTATTTATCATTACAAAATGTCTGATCGGGACATTGCTGGGTATCTAAGCCTTTGTGTATGTGTGTATCACACATATACAAAAGACTTTATGACATCATAGGTTGTTGCTTCTCAGATTGTAATATCCCAGTGCCGGTCTTCCTCTAATAAACCAGGCTTTTTGCAGACTCACCCCCCACCCCCCACCCCAATCCTCTTTGTGGGAGGCCTTAGAGTTTAGGATGGAAACAAAATACAGTGCCATGATCTCTCCCGAAGACACGAAGGATCTCCTCACCTGCAGGATGTGCTTGCTCTTGTCCTTCCCGGAGCTGAAAGGAGAGAAAGAAAGAGACGAATGGGTGGGGGGCAGCATCAGAGATTGACACATATCCCCCCTCCAATAATGCCAAAGGATCAGGACAGGACATATATCTCAGACTTTCAGTTAACTGGAACTCTCAAACTGTTATGGTTGAGCCTTCTGGCTCCGGTACTACGAGACGTGGTCGTAAGACTCCTCAAGAGTCAGACTCTTTTGAGGAGCGTGAAAGGAAGCGGCTTCAGGACTTATTTGCAGAACCAACAGATGAAGACTCATTTGAGGGTTTTACTGAGGGAATGGAGGAAGAGATGGTTAGCTCAGAGGAGGATGATATGGAGCGGACTCGTGTGAGGGAGGATTTGGGTGTCACCGGCAATGATAGCATGGGAGGCGATTGGCGGGTTGCAGAATCAGACCCGTGGACGGGCTGGAGGGATGGAGCGGGATCTACAGCTGGGGATGCTGTGGGGCGTAGTCAAAGGTGTTTTAGCTCTGATGAGGATGATGATGATGCGGCACCTGGAATTAGGATAGCAGCTGATAGCGATGAGGAGTTATGAACTGGGATAAAATGGGGTTTAGAATCAATGGCTAATTGCGTTGGGCAAGGTAATCTGGACGAACGCTTGGGCTCTTGTTGGGGAACTTCCTGAAGACGGGTGTGATTCGTTGCTGGATACGTAAGTTACTAAGGACACTGGGCATAGGCAGCGGAAGGAACTGTGTGGGGTTTTTTCTGTACAACTTGTGTTTAATCTTGATAGTTTGGACCTCCGTCGTCTTTTTGACGGACATTAATTACCTACTCTGGATTGACGCTGGACTGACTGACTGACTACGACCCTGGACTATCCCTTCTGTGGCTATCGGTGGAACCTGTGGACGTCTGCACTTGGCTTTCGACCTTGGACCAGATTGAGACCCATGCTGACCGTCGTTACCCTGATTGATGTGCCTGGACCCGGATTTCGCTCGTTGCACGGAGGAGTAAACAGCCTGAGTTACTCATCTGTAGCTTTTGAGTAGCAGAGAGGAATCTGCTACCAGCTTTTGTGTTCATTTTGACCTCTGCTTTCCACCTTTTGTTTGTTTAAATTGTTAAGCTGAAGTAAGCACTTTTTCTTTAACCCGGATTAAATTCCTGTTTAATCCGGTTAATTCTTTGGAACCGTTTTAATTTAAACGGAGCTGTTTTTTGTTACTTTTCACATCAAAGGCAAGTGTTTGCCTAGTCTTTTGTTTTCTACGGGCATTTCTCAGTTCTGTAACTTTAATAAACTGTGTTGTACCCTATTTGGTGGCGTTCTGTCTATGACACAAACAACTGGCAAAAAATGGGAGAAATCAAACTTTAGGTCTCTTTTTAGTGAGACAAGGCAGGGTAGAAATCTACACCATTATCATAATTTTACAATAAATCAGTGTTTTATAATACAATCTGTTTTAAGAAGCTTAATGTTTTTCTTAATCTGCTTTTAATTACTATTTAATATCAAGTCGATGCAGAGTTAACATTATTGCGATTATTACATTTATTTCTACCCCGCTTTATCTCTCCCGAAGGAGACACGCAAAGTGGCTTAACATAAAAGTATTTGCAAACAATTTAAAATTCACAATTAGGCAAACATTAAAACAGAATTAAATATAAATAGTATTATAGAAACATCACAGTTAAAATCCATGTAAACATAATTTCCTCCCTTATTATTCTATAGAATTCTTGTACCTTGGCACAGTCCCGCTACATATGAAAATATTTTTCAGTTTCTCCACATTCATGCCAACAGCTTCTAGAATTTTTTTTGTATTTTCCATTGCATTTCTTTGATTAGTTTGAGAAGCAAGCATCACAAAGCTTCTCTCTTAAAACACAGACATGAGAGTCAGCGCATGAGGGCCCTTTCTCCCAAAAGTTAGGTATTAGCTGCAGCATTAAAAGTTTTTACCTACGAGGGTTGAATGAAAAGTAATACCTCCACCTTCGTTACCTGGGTTTGGATGGGAATATTTTAATAAACCAAAAACAGAAATAATCCTCAGAATGTGCTCTTTAACGACCACTATTCGCTTTTCCACACCATCACCAGACAATCGAATACATTTCTGCCAACGATGAACAAGTTTTCTGAAGCCGTCACGGAAGAAGTCGACACTCTGTTTCCACAACCGGCGTCTCACAATCCCCATCGTGCACAGATCTTCCGACAGCCAAGCAAAGCAATAATGTGACCCACACGTTCTTGTAACATGCTGATGATGCTGGAAATTTCTCTCTGAGGGATACGACGATCATCCTGAATCCATCGGTCAACCTTTTGCTTGTGAAACTCGCTGGTTGCTGTAACAGGACTTCCAACTCTTTGTTTGTAACACAAGTCAGATGTTCCCACCTCAACATCTTTCAACTTACTCACCCAACGATGCACAGGACTCACACCAACACAATCACCATAAATAGCTTGCATTCTCTGGTGAATCTCCTTCTGCTGTCAAGAATTCAATGACTGCACGTTGCTTAAGTCTCACTGACCGACCGTCTGCACAGGGTTCCATACTTCGCACTTTAACAACTCAACCGTTCACGGCTAAGGCTTCCTGCCAAATGGAACTGTAGAGGAGAGTCTCCTGAACAAACCAGTACCTGCCACATACCAGGACTACCTTCTATTGAGGAGTTACGAAGGTGGAGGCATTACTTTTCATTCAACCCTCGTATTTTAAAAAACCTGTGCATTTTCTCTTCTGCTTCCTACCATTTGCTCCTCTGTAGCACTGGCAATGCTGCTATGATAGGACATGATCCAGCCCCATTCCTTCCCCCCCACCACCCAAACTCACCCCTGTTTTTCCAGGCAGAGCAGGACATGTTCGTCGAAGCGGTAGTAGTGGGCCCGCGAGTGGTCAAAGGTGGTGTAGGGCAGCCCCACGCGGTCAGAGGCCGGGCCTGGAGCAGAGGGGAGAAAGAAGTGGTCACAATATACAGTATGTAGATCTTACAGAAGCTGCCGTGGGGGAACAGCCCCTTCTCTCTCTTCTTTCCCCCTCCCCATAAGTTCCTGGGTGTTATTGTTAAGGAGGACCTGACCTGGGGCAGCGATGGTTCCTTGGTGAAGAGAGCCCAGCAGAGATTGTATTATTATCTGAGACTTTTAAGGAACCAACCATTGAATGAAAAATTGCTGGTGACTTTCTATCGCTGCTCTAAAGAGAGTGCTCTAACCTATTGCATCTGTGTATTATTATTAGGTAAAGGTAAAGGTTAAACGTTAAGTCCAGTCGTGTCCAACTCTGGGGGTTGGTGCTCATCTCCATTTCTAAGCCAAAGAGCCGGTGTTGTCCGTAGACACCTCCAAGGTCATGTGGACTGCATGGAGCGCCATTACCTTCCCGCCGGAGCAGTACCTATTGGTCTACTCACATTGGCATGTTTTCAAACTGCTAGGTTGGCAGGAGCTGGAGCTAACAGCGGTTGCTCACACCGTTCCCGGGGTTTGAACCTGGGACCTTTCGGTCTCCAGCTCAGTGCTTTAACGCACTTCGCCACCGGGACGCGTATTATTATTATTATTACCATTATTGTTATTATTATCAGAGGCTGGATGGCCATCTGTTGAGAGGGCTCGGATTGTGTCTTCTTGCACGGCAGAATAGGGTTGGACTGGGTGGCTTTTGAAGTCCATTCCAACTCTAGGATTCAACTATCCTATTATTATCCTATCATTATTATTAATTATTATTATTATTATCATCATAATGATCATCAGAGACTGGATGGACATTTGACGAGAGGGATAGGATTGTGTCTTCTTCCATGACATAATGAGCTTGGACTGAGAGGCCTTTGGGGTCCATTCCAACTCTATTATTATTGTTGTTGTTGTTGTTGTTGTTATCAGAGGCTAGATGGCCATCTGTTGGGAGGGCTCGGATTGTGTCTTCGTACACGGCAGAATGGTGTTGGACTGGGTCGCTTTTGAAGTCCATTCCAACTCTAGGATTCTATTACCCAATTATCTTATTATTATCTTATTATCCCATTATTGTCATTATCATTATTATTATTATTATCATCATCAGAGGCTGGATGGACATCTGACGAGAGGGATCAGATTGTGTCTTCTTCCATGACATAATAGGGTTGGACTGAGAGACCTTTGGGGTCAATTCCAACTCTAGGATTCTATTATCTTATTATTATCTTATTATCCCATTATTATTATTATTATAATCAGAGGCTGAATGGCCATCTGACGAGAGGGATCGGATCATGTCATCTTCCATGACATAATGGGGTTGGACTGAGAGGCCTTTGGGGTCCATTCCAACCCTATTATTATTATTATTATTATTATTATTATTATTATTATTATTATGAGCAGAAGCTGGATGGCCATCTGTTGGGATGGCTCGGATTGTGTCTTCTTCCACAACAGAATGGGGTTGGACTGGGCAGCCCTTGGGGTCCCTTCCAACTCTAGGATTCGAAGAGGAAAGCCCCTCACCTTCGTTGCTCGGTTGGCTGACCCGCTCCAGGCCTCGGGATTGATAGAACTCTCGGATCCTCTTCTCTTCATCTAGGAGTGAAATTATAATAAACAGAGTCACACAGTTTGTTTCCCTCCAGCTCCCAAACCAAAGCAAGAAGGTGCTTCCTGCAAGGTAATCCCACAGGTGCCACTGCCTTCAGAGACCCTAGGGCAGGCATGGGCCAACTTGGGCCCTCCAGGTGTTTTGGACTCCAACTCCCACAATTCCTAACAGCCTACCGGCTGTTAGGAATTGTGGGAGTTGGAGTCCAAAACACCTGGAGGGCCCAAGTTGGCCCATACCTGCCCTAGAGCCATGGCTCCTACAGTCCTGCCAGTCACTTACTCTCCTGGAGATCCGGCACCAGCTTGAAGACAATGTCCTGCATGACGCGGTCCAGCTTGAGGTTGAGGAGGGGCTGTGTCTCGTGGATCTTGGTGCTGCACATGGGGCAGTACTTGCTGGTCTGCAGGTATTTCACAATGCAGCTCTTGCAAACTGCAAAGAGGGAAGACAATAATAATAATAATAATAATAATAATAATAATAATAATAATAATAATAATCTCAGCCGGCATTTGGAAACAATAGACATTGACAAAATCACCATCTGCCAACTGCAAAAGGCCACCCTACTGGGATCTGCACACATCATCAGAAAATACATCACACAGTCCTAGACACTTGGGAAGTGTTCGACTTGTGGTTTTGCGAAACGAAATCCAGCATATCTATCTTGTTTGCTGTGCCATACAACGTCGTTGTGTTGATAATAATAATAAAAAATATTGGAAAATGAGCACGCAAAGATACTGTGGGACTTCCAAATCCAGACTGACAAAGTTCTGGAACACAACACACCAGACATCACAGTTGTGGAAAGGAAAAAGGTTTGGATCATTGATGTCGCCCTCCCAAGTGACAGTCGCATTGACGAAAAACAACAGGAAAAACTCAGCCGCTATCAGGACCTCAAGATTGAACTTCAAAGACTCTGGCAGAAACCAGTGCAGGTGGTCCTGGTGGTGATGGGCACACTGGGTGCCGTGCCAAAAGATCTCAGTCGGCATTTGGAAACAATAGGCATTGACAAAATCACAATCTGCCAACTGCAAAAGGCCACCCTACTGGGATCTGCAGCATCATCCGAAAATACATCACACAGTCCTAGACACTTGGGAAGTGTTCGACTTGTGATTTTGTGATATGAAATCCAGCATATTTATCTTGTTTGCTGTGTCATGATAAAATAATAATAATAATAGTGTTTATTTACACCCACTTTTTTATCTCCACAAGGAGACTCAAAGCAGGGAAGTTGCCTGAACACCATGCTGCCTGAGCACCACTATTGCTCTTTCTTCCCAGGAGGATAACAACAACAACAACAACAACAACAACAACAACAACAACAACAACAACACTTTTATCCATTACGTGCCTCCTGTTTGTTGGCTCCCACAAGGACTACTGTGCCAGGATCCTATACTTAGGATGTGCCATTTGTCATCATACACATATAAACACATAACTTTGGTACTTCACGTTCAATATGTAGTACAGTAGAGTCTCACTTATCCAACACTTGCTTATCCAATGTTCTGGATTATCCAACACATTTTTGTAGTCAATGTTTTCAATACATCATGATATTTTGGTGCTAAATTCGTAAATACAATAATTACTACATAGCATTACTGTGTATTGAACTACATTTTCTGTCAAATTTGTTATATAACAATGTTTTGGTGCTTAATTTGTAAAATCATAACTTAATAAGGTGTTTAATAGGCTTCTCTTTAATCTCTCCTTGTTATACAACATATTCGCTTATCCAACGTTCTGCCGGCCCGTTTATGTTGGATAAATGAGACTCTACTGTATGTAGTTTGCTATAAAGAATTATGATTATTGACAGACAGTTCTATTGCTGTGTGCTTTTAACATCATTGCTAATGATGATTTGACTGCATTCTAGAAGATACAAGCTGAAGCTAATGACCAACAGAGGCATTAACCAGACACCTGAAGATAGCACTATATAACATGGGTTGCTGTGAATTCTTTGGGCTGTATGGCCGTGTTCCAGTAGCATTCTCTCCTGACGTTTTGCCTGTATCTGTGGCTAATGGCATCTTCAGAGGTTCTGTTGGCAGTGAAGCAAATAGGATGTATATATACCTGTGGAATGATGTCCAAGGTGGGAGAACGAACCCTTGTGTGTTTAAAGAAAGTGTACATCTTGCAATTACCAAGCTTGAATCAGCATTTGAGTAGCCATGAATCTGCAAACTCAATCAGCAAGGGTATCTGCATAGAGGTAATCTGGCTGTTGTTGCCTGGTTGTAATTTTAAGGTAGGTATCTATCCGTATGTGTAGGTTTTCTGTAAACTGTGTGGCACATTTGTTGATTGTTTTGCGGGTGACTAGGAAATCTAGAAATGGAAGTTTTCCTTTGTTTTCTTTTCCCATGGTATATTAAAAAATTGGAACATGGCCATACTACCTGAAAAACTCATAGCAACCCAGTGATTTCGGCCATGAAAGCCTTCAACAACACACTATATAACATGATTTGTTGTTCCTGGGTTATAAATGTCATTTCCTATTTGGTTGTATCATAAAAAATATGGGACAGGGGTACGTCTACACCAAGCATGGGCCAACTTGGGCCCTCCAGGTGTTTTGGACTCCAACTCCCACAATTTCTAACAGCCTACCGGCTGTTAGGAATTGTGGGAGTTGGAGTCCAAAACACCTAGAAGGCCCAAGTTGGCCCATGACTATACAGAAAGGCCAGTGAATACCAACACTAAAAGCCCTTGCCCCTTCCTCAAAGCGACTCACAGGTGTGGAGGCACTCGGTGATGGTGGTGGCGTCGATAAAGTACCCGGCGCACAGGAAACACACAATGTGCTCGTTCAGCTCCTTCATCTTCACCTTCACCTCCTCCTAGGGAAGAAAACAGGAGTTTATTAAAGCAGTGGTTGGATAGCCATCTGTCAGGAGTGAGCAAGTAAGTAAATAAGTAAAATTTGTTTTCTATCCCAGGCTATCTCCCAGTCAGGACTCAGGGTGGCTCACAACATCAACAGCAAACATTCAATGCTGTAAAATACAACAATAGACGAAACAATTCAAAAACAGTAGATGATACAGAACATTCAACAAAAAACAAATCACATAAAAGGGGCCGGGCTGTGGCGCAGCTGGCTAGTAACCAGCTGCTATAAATCACTACTGACCGAGAGGTCATGAGTTCGAAGCCCGGGTCGGGTTAAGCCTCCGACCATTAATAGCCCCGGCTTGCTGTTGACCTATGCAGCCCCGAAAGACACTTGCACCTGTCAATTAGGGAAATTTAGGGACGCTTTATGCGGGTGGCTAATTTACAACACCATAAAACTGCCAGCAAAACACAAGGAAAGGAATGAGGAAGTACAGCCACTACTGGACGATGAAGCAACAGCTCCCCCTGTGGCCGGAATCGTGAAGCTGGAAAAATGTTAAAAATGCCTCTGAGTCTGTCTAATGTATGTTGTTTGTCTGTTGGCATTGAATGTTTGCCATATATGTGTTCATTGTAATCCGCCCTGAGTCCCCTTCGGGGTGAGAAAGAAGGGCGGAATATAAATACTATTAAATAAATAAATAAATAAAAATCAATAATGACAAGTTTACACAATATTAACTTGAATGTTTGCCGTTTATGTTGTGAGCTGCCCTGAGTCCCCTCGGGGAGATAGGATGGAATAGAAATTATTATTATTATTATTATTATTATTATTATTATTATTATTATTATTAAAACAAGGTTAAAAGCCATGTCCAAATTCCATTCCTTATTTCATAAAGCCGGATCTTTAAACCCCTCTGTTCTGCCTGGAATCACACTGTGTCCAATTTTGGGCATCGCAATTGAAGGGAGACCTTGACTCGAAGCTGGAATGTGTCCAGAGGAGGGCGACTCAAAGGTTCAAGTGTCTGGAGAACAAGCCCTACGAGGAGTGGCTGAAAGAGCTGGGCATGTTTAGCCTGCAGAAGAGAAGGCTGAGAGAATGGAGACATGAGGGTCAGGTTTCAAGAGGTGAGGGCAAGTCCTAGGGAGGAGGGCGCAGGCTTCCTTTCTGCTGCCCTGGAGACTAGGATGCAATGGAACAATGGCTTCAAACTGCAGGAGACTCCACCTGAACATGAAGAACTTCCTCACTGTGATCACTGTTTGGCAGTGGAACTCTCTCCCCCGGACTGTGGTGGAGGCTTTTAAACAGAGGCTGGATGGAGGGCATTGAATGCGATTTTCCTGCTTGAGCCATGACAGCTAAAATAGTGTCAAATTGAATTGATGTGAGTTTTCCAGGCTGTCTGGCCATGTTCTGGAAGCATTATATCCTGACATTTCGCCCACATGTATGGCAGGCATCCTCAGAGTTTGTGAGGTCTGTTGGAAACTAGGCAAGTGAGGGTTTATATACCTGTGGAATTATGTCCAGGGTGGGAGAAAGAATCCTTGTCTGAATGTCCAAGTGTGAATATTGCCATTGGCCAGCTTGACCTTGATAGTTTCCTCTCTGGAATTACCCTGTTTTCTGAGTTGTTCTTTATTTACTGTTCTGATTTTAGAGGTTTTGTTTTAATACTGGCAGCCAGATTTTGTTCCTTTTAATGGTTTCCTCCTTTCTGTTGACATTGTCCACATACTTCTTGTGGATTTCAGTGGCTTCTCTGTGTCGTCAGACATGGGGGTTGTGAGAGTGGTCCAGTATTTCTGTCTTCTCAGATCATATTCTGTGTCCAGGTTGGTTCCTCAAGTGCTGACATCTCTGGTTGAGTGAGTCTGCAGTGCCTTTCATGTTTCTTGATTCGTGTCTGGCCATTGCTGCATTTGGTGTTCCCTATGTAGACGTGTCCACAGCTGCATGTTATACGGTAGACTCCTGAGGAGGTGAGAGGATCCCTCTTGTCCTTCGCTGAACGGAGCATTTGTTGGATTTTCTTAGTGAGTCTGTAGACTGATATTATTAACCATTATAATATCCCTGTTTTCTATTGTATTTTGTTTTTATCTTGTTATACTGTGAATTGTATGTATGCTGTTTTTGTTTATGTTGTTTGGGCTCTGCCCCATGTAAGCCGCCCCGAGTCCCCTTGGGGAGATGGTGGCGGGGTATAAATAAAGTTATTATTATTATTAGTTTGTGGGTTGTGTTTCTTCCTCAGCTTCCCTCTGCGGTCAGTGGTTCCCTCGATGTATGGGAAGAACACTTTTCCTATGAGTGGATTTTTGTCTTTGCTCTTGTGGCTTGTTCTTGGCTTTGCAGCTCTTCTAATGTCTGTGGTGGAGTCTCCATTGGCCTGGAGAGCCCAGTTTAGAGGGTTCAGTTTTCTTTGGAGAAAATGGGCTTCGCAGTTTCTTTTTGCACGCTCTGCCAGGGAGAATGATTCTGGAACATGGCCATACAGCCCGGAAAACTCACAGCAACCTAGTGGTTCCTGCCATGAAAGCCTTTGACAACACAAGGGAAAGGAAAGCTGGGATTGATAGTTCCATCTTGTCTCCTGTGCCATAGCAACATGCTATGCTAGTTTTATATACATATATCTAGATATAATTTATAATAATTTATAAATACAGTAGAGTCTCATTTATCAAACACTCACTTATCCAACGTTCTGGATTATCCAACGCATTTTTGTAATCAATGTTTTCAATACATTATATATTATATATTAAATGTAATATTACTAATAATATTACCATATAATGATATAGTACAATATAGTAATTTAATGCTTATATTGTACTATGCTAATAATGCAATATAATAATATTAATAATATATTGTATTTTACATGTAATATTACTAATAATATTACAATATATTGATACAGTACAATATAGTAATTTATTACCAGCATTGTACTATGCTAATAATATAATATTGTATGTAAATTTAATTTGCAAGCCGCTCTGACTCCCCTTTGGGGTGAGAAGGGTGGCATATAAATGTAGCAAATAAATAATAAATAATATATTGTATGTACATTTGATTTGTAAGCCGCTCTGAGTCCCCTTTGGGATGAGAAGAGCAAGATATGTAGTAAATAAATAAATAAATAATAATAATATAATAAAACTTTATTTATACCCCGCCACCATCTCCCCGCGGGGACTCGGGGCGGCTTACATGGGGCAGAGGCCCAAATTATATAGAACAAAACATAGGCAACATAATACAAATCACACTATAAAAAGATAAATCAGTAATACAATATATCAATTAAAAATACAGGATAAAAAATTGCATAATAAATAAATAAATTCTGCACAGAATGGGTTTTACTGGGCGGCTCTTGGGGTCTTTCCCATCTCTCATGATCTGGGAAAGCTTTATGAACTTATGAGACTCCCGCTCCTTGCACTCCCTTCACGAGGTCATCCATCCCACCCCTCCTCTGGAAATGAACACGTCTCCATGTGTTGTCGAAAACATGTCTCCCTTTAGGACCGCGCGGAACGTTCTTTCCTCCCACCCGCCTCTGCTTCACTCTGACTACGATAAAAGGGTGGGCGTGGCTTCTCGCGGCCCCGCCCACCTCCTGCTCGCTCGCCTGCTTTGCCTGTGGTTCCCAACGCGCATGCGCCCGGCGGCCGCCCGGCACGGAGAGCGCTTCCGCTCCTCCGATCCGCGCCCGGCCTGCCGCGGCCCCTTCCCGCTTCGCCGCCTCACCTCGTTGCGGAGCGGGTCCATCTTGTAGACGGCCTGGAGCTGGTTCCGGAGCCGCATCGCGATCGCCACCGAGCCCCCCTGAGGAGGAGGAGACGCCATCTTGGAGCCGCCTCGCCCACTTCCGGGTTGGCAGGGAGGGCGGGGCTTGTCGCCGCAGCAACTACAGCGCCCGGCAGGACCCTCTCCGGCCCACTTCCGGCCTGGGCGGCGCAAGGGTTGAAGGGAGTTGTAGTCCGGGGAGGAAAAACATCTCTTTTGGCCTGTCAGGGCTCAAGGTTACGTCATGCTGGGAGTTGTAGTTCAGTTCCTAAGGCTTTCCCAAAGTATAAGCCCCAGGACTCCATGGCAGTTAAAGTGGTATCAAACTGCATTAATTCTACAGCGTAGATGCACACCAGGATTGAGATAGGGAGGGACTAGAGAAGATCCTCAAGCATCAGGATATAGGTTGGGATACTAAAATTTCTGTGTTTGGTGGTAAAAGCTGGGAGGGACCCCCCAAAGGCCATCTAGTCGGGCCCTAATTCTGCCAGGCAGGAAGGCACAATCAAAGCCTTCCAGACAGATGGCCATCCAGCCTCTCCTTCAAGACCTGCAGAGAAGGAAAGAGACTCCTCTTGTGTATTGTAGATAATGTTAAATGGAAATTCTTACATCTGCTTGTGAACCATCTGCAGGGTATTCATGCACCACTCAGCTTTGTAGAACAAGTAACAGGAACTTTACTAACATCAAGGGATCAAACAGTGATGATATAGTCTCTCTGATTGCTTAGAGAGAACAGTAGGAATAAATAGTCCCTTTAAGGTCCATAAATT